>NC_048300.1:61168715-61232209 GCF_013100865.1 Trachemys scripta elegans | reverse complement strand
GAGTCTGGTGGCACCTTAAAGACTAACAGATTTATTTGGGCATAAGCTTTCGTGAGTAAAAACCTCACTTCTTCAGCATCCGAAGAAGTGAGGTTTTTACTCACGAAAGCTTATGCCCAAATAAATCTGTTAGTCTTTAAGGTGCCACCAGACTCCTTGTTGTTTTTGTAGATACAGACTAACACGGCTACCCCCTGATACTTAACAAATTTGTTAGTCTCTAAGGTGCCACAAGTACTCCTGTTCTTCTTTTTGCGGATACAGACTAACACGGCTGTTACTCTGAAATCTACAAACTCTGATATTCAGTCACTTCCCAGCCCAGACAGATTCTCTTTCCCTTTCTCTGTGGGTTGCTTTATTAACTCTCTTTTCCTATGCTGTTTCCCTGGCTTTGCAGCTATATGGTGCTCCAGGCACCCTGTCGGTTGATTGGGTTTGGAATTGAGGCCATGGTGGAGGTTCTGGAGGTGGCATGGCCCATGTGTGGAGGGCATGTGGGCATGCAGAGGGCATGTGGGCTCAGCTGCTTGTTTTTATTCCCTGTTTAGTGTGGAATGCACCCTGTTTGTCTGTCTTGGCCTGTGGTTGTAGCCCACATTCCTGTGCAGCGAGTCAGCACGGCGGCAGGCGGCGTGCTGTTTGTGCCCTGCGGCTACATGCTTTCAGCTCCACATCAAAGGTGTGTTTGGTGTGTAGCTTGTGCCATTTCTGGCCACACCTGGTGGCCCGCAGGCATGCGGGGGTGGAGCCTGGGCTGCGTTTGCAGATGGCAGTCAGCGTTCAGGCTTCTCCTTACTTGTGGAAACGAAGGAGCCAAATCCATGTTAAACAACCTGAGGAATGCAGCGGGAGAGCAGAGCAGAACGGAGTCACTCCAGGGGCATGTCCTAGCAGCAACATTGCCTTAATAGCTGCAGCAAAATAACTCATGCTTGCTCCCTCCAAAAGGATTGGCTGTGTGGTAGGTTTTAACAAGAAGGCCAATTAAGGTTGGTTCATTCCCTGTGGCTTGCACGCTTCTTCCCGAGTGGTTGATGATTGGGTGGCTAGTGCCATCATGCTGTAGTCTGTACAAACTGTATGTGAAACACATGCATGGAGGCGTAGAGGCTCCAGAGTCTGTGATCAGTGGAGCCGTTTTGGTGTTTTTCTTCCACTCCTGTGAGTCTCCCACTGAGGACATATCCAGTCTTCATACAGTTAAATATTTAAAATGAGCATTGGGTTGAATTGCTCTTGCCACTCTCTTCCGTACATATCTGAAGAGACCAGCCCCTGTCACTCGATGACTATAGACGGGGGACACAGATATATAATACGCTGTTCCACTGCTCAGCATGCTGTCAGGAGAAGGCACTTGTTTTCTGTAGCCTTGTCATGTACAACCCTCCCTGTAGCCTTGTCATGTACAACCCTCCCCAGCCCAGACATAAGTCTTTATTGGCCAGGGAGATCCATCTGCCATGGCCCAAGAGAGCAATCTGATTTCATTTGAACTGGCCAATGTGGAGGTGCAAAGTCTTGGGTCAAGTCTTGTGGAAAGAACACAGAACTTCTTTTCTTCATTGCATCCTCTGACATGTCCTGAGTGAACCTCCAGTCTCTACAGCGAATTGTCCTTCTGGCCTCTGTGGAATGCGTGCTGCACATAATGAAACTTCCTGTGGGAATTCCCAGCAGGCCCAAAGTCCGTGATCATAACCCAGGCCAGTCACTTCCAAATTCCATCTCACAAGTCATAGCTGCTGCATTTGAGGATTACCACCTGCCATCTGCAAAAGACCCTCCCTGCCTCCACCCTTGATCAGTGGTGGGGAGGGGAACAACAGAATTTTAGGGGTGCCTGGTTTTCATAGTGTGGTTCTTGCTTCCCTGTGACATAGTCTTCAGATCAGGTGCTGCTGGTGCCTGTTTCTGTTCAACTTGTGTTGGCCATCGTGCTGTGTCCAGATGAGAATACAGCACCAGCACTGTTCAGGGATGCATTCGTTGACATGAAAGGAGCAAACTCAAATGAGGTGATGAGGTGCTCACTACTCTACACTACCCTACATGTGGCATCCCGCAAGCTGGGCTGTTAAGTTTTTTTTTTTTTTTTTTTTATCCTAGAAGAAGCCTAGGTAATGGGTTGGGCTCCAGAGTCTGAGCTACAGACAGAGCTGGAACTTCAAAGGGCGGTCTACACAGCTCTTTTTAGAGCACTAGCGTGTGCTCAGTTAACCCAAGTCTGGCAACCCAGGCTAGGAGGCTCACTTTTGCGGGCTGTGTAGACATACCCTTAGAAACTCCTGGATTTGTGGTTCTGTAGTGCTGAAATCTGCACCAGACTCAATACTCTGTTGCAGAATCAGACTAGGGAAAAAAATAAATAAATGACTTTACAGCTGAATTATGTAGAATCATAGATATGTAAGTCTGGAAGGGACCTTGAGAGGACATCCAGTCCAGCCTCCTGTGTTGAGACAGGACCAAGTAAACCTAGACCGTCCCTTACAGATGTTTCTCTAACCTGTTGTTGAAATCTCCAATGATGAGGATTCCACAGCCTCCTTTGGAAGCCTATTCCTTTGCTTAACTATTCTTGTAGTTAAAGTTTTTCCCGATATCTAACCTACATCTTCCTCACTGCAGACTAAGCCCATTACTACTTGTCCTACCTTCAGTGACCTGGAGAACAGTCAATAACCATCCTCTTTAAAACAGCCCTTAACACATTTGAAGACTGTTCTCAGTCCCCACTCAGTCATCTTTTTCCAAGATTAAACATGCCCATTTTGTTAACCTTTCCCTAGGTCAGGTTTTCTAAACATTTTATCATTTCTGTAGCTCTCCTCTGGATTCTCTCAAATTTAAAGTCACATCTTTCTTAAAGTGGATACAGTACTCCCGCTGAGGCCTCACCAGTGCTGAGTAGAGCTGGACAATTACCTCCTGGGTCTTACATACAACTCTCCTGTTAATTTTTGCCATTGTTGGCTCATACGCAATTTGTGATCCACTATAATCCCCAGATTTTTTTCAGCACTGCTACTGCCTAGCCAGTATTTCCCCACTTTGTAGTTGTGTATTTGATTTTTTTTTTCTTCCTAAATGTAGTACTTTGTACTTGTCTTGATTGAATTTCATCTTGTTGATTTCAGTCCAGTTCTCCAATTTGTCAAGATCATTTTGAATTCTAATCCTGTCTTCCAAAGTGCTTCCAAACCCTTCCCAGCTTGGTGTCATCCACAGATTTTATAAGCATACTCTCCACTCCATTATCCAGGTCATTAATGAAGATATTGAATAGTACCAGACCTGGGACAGACCCCTGTGGGACCCCAGTAGATACAGCCTTCTGGTCTGACAGTGACATTTCCCTAGTTTGCATATGAGAATGTTAGGTAGAACTGTGTCAAAAGCCTCACTAAAATCAAGATATAAAAATTTTATTAAAGTTAATGTTTGAAATCAAATGTACACAAGTTAAGAGGGAAGGTACTGTACATCTGGGGTCAAGCTTAGGTTATGGGAGATTGCGAGTATCGGTTACAAGGTTAACAAGGTACGAACATATCACATAACCAGCATAGATCCAGATTGGGGTGTGGGAGTTTTTAAAGGGTCAGTGGATAGGTGGGCTCGGGTACGCCACCCATGAAATGTATTAAGAGTCCAAGTCGATATTGGTGTAGAGAATAAGTAGATGGGTGAGGTGCATCCCTCGGTTCATCAGGGAAGGAAGTGGGTTATTTCCCTGGTCGGCGGTCTCGGTTACTTGACCTGGTACTGGCGGTGTCCCGTGATGTGTTCTGTGTAGATGTCTCTGGACCACCTCAGTTAAAGCTTCCCCACATCCACTAGGCCAGTTAGAGAAGGAAATTAGATTGGTTTTGCATGATTTGTTCTTGAAAAAATCTTTTTTGATGGCTATTATCCTGTTATCCTCTAGGTGCTTACAAATTGATTGTTTACTAATTTATTCCAGTATCTTTCCATATATGGAAGGTAAGCTGACTGGTCTATAATTCCCCGGCTTCTCTTTGTTCCCCTTTTTACTGTAAGTACTCTTTGCGCCCTTCTCCAGTCCTCTGGGATCTCATGAGTTTGCAAAGTTAATTGCTGAGATTGCTTCTGCTAGTTCCTTAAGTACTCTAGGGTGAATTTCATCAAGCCCTGTTTTTAAGAGTCTGGTCCCACTTAACCATTTTGGTGAAAACTGAAGGAAAACAGGTATTAAACATATCAGCCTTCTTGATATAATCAATTATTAGCTCTCCTGCCCTGCTGAGTAGAGCATTTACATTTTCCTTCATCTTTCTCTTTCTCCTAATGTGTTTAAAGAACCTCTTCTTACTGTCTTTTATGTCCTTTGTTAGGTGTAACTCATTTTGTGCCTTAGCCTTTCTGATTTTGTCCCTGCATGCTTGTGCTAATCCTTTGTACTTGTCCTTAGCAATTCGTCCATGCTTCCACTTTTTGTAGGATTCCTTTATGATTTTCAGATCATTAAAGAATTCCTGATATAACCATTTTGGCCTCTGACTATTCTTTCTATCTTCCTTCATATTGGGATAGTTTGCTGTTATGCCTTTAATATTGTCTCTTTGAGAAACTGCCAGCTTTTTTCCCTTTGATTTTCTACCCGTGGGACTTTAGCAGACTCTAAGGACAGGTAAGTAAAGTCTGCTTTTTGGAAGTCCATTGTCCTTATTCTGTTGCTCTCACGCCTTCCTCTCCTTAGAATTATGAAATCTCTCATTGTGATCACTTTCGCCCAATTTGTCTTCAGTCTTCAGAGGGGCAACCAATTCCTCTCTTTTGGTCCGAATCAAGTCTAAAATGGCTGGCCTCCTCCTTACTTCCTTCATCTTCTGAAACAAGTTGTCCCCAACTTTTCCATCAGATGTCTGGGTATTTACTCCCCCATTTATCATTCTTTAACAGGGAATAATCACTGTGCATTTATTTTCCAGGCTTTGCAGCTTACTGGTAGTTTGCTTTGGGATACAGATTGTTACTGTAAAACCAGGGGGTCTTTTAGGATTTGGGGTCACTATGTTGTTCCCACCCCCACCTCCTCCTGCTTGCTGGGTGGTGTTAGGAGGGGGCTGGGAGTGAAAAGGACATGACACTAAATGGGGGGTGGGAGGGGAGGAGGTAAGAGGGCCCTATCCCTTTCCCTTCCCATCAGCCATTGTTCAGACATGTTGTAGGAATCACATAGCCAGCTTTTAAATTCAGTTTCCAGGGTTAACTTTCACACTGGGTTAAGGGGTGCTGATCTGCAGGGTTTGGGGTTCAGCGGTCTGGTCCAAAGCCTAACTGCCTGGGGAAGCTCCTTCTTGTGACTCAGGTGGCAAACTGCTCTCATAAATAGCTAGGACTCCCCCTTGTGGGGTAGGGATAGGAAAGCAGGGAGCCCAGTATGGCAGTAGATTGCAGTAAAATCTGTTAATTGTTTTAAGTGCTGGTGTTCCTGTAGCCAGTAGGATTATCTTGGGTTTCTTCCCCACACGGCAAATTCTGCAACCCAGAATCGTCGAATCCCTGGGGCCCTGCCCGTGATGCCTATACTAAGCAGAAGGAATGAAAGCAAACAAGCTACTCTGCAAGTTTGACCAACACGACCTCTGCAGCATCTCAGCAAGACAGCAGCATCCACCTGTCCTCAGCCCTCACGTGACTAGTGGAGTGCTAGTTCTGTGAATGCGTTACACTATGGCCCTTAACAAAAAAGGTAACTGTAATAGAGTGGTCTGGGGCCTGGGGCCAGTCAGTCCCTGTTTCAAGACACGGCCACGTTAAGAATAGGTGCTCTGGGGGACAATCAGCAGACAGCTTGGGAATGGGGGTCAAGTGCCTAGACATGACAGGAATGCTTAGCAGGTAAATGACTGCACTGAGCTCACTTGAGGGAGCCTAGACTCCGGAGAGAATTGGAGGGAGACTTCCTGGAGCAGTACCTGATCCCTGGTGAGGGTGAGCTAGGGAGTCAGTGACAACTATAGCATAGACCTAGGAAGGAGGGCTGTGTAGCCTCATCCCAAGGAAAAGCTGAAGGGCTGGGGGAAGCTGGCCACAGTGCCAGGAAGGAAGGCTGTGGCCACCCTGTCCCAAAGGTGGAGATGTTTGAGCTCAGGAAGGAAAAGGCCCTGGGAAGGAGAAACCAGGCCGGCTTGTGGCTACAGGGAGCAGACAGCCCCATTATTTAGGGTTTCCGGAGCTAAAGAGTCCTGGGTAAAGGGTGGGTGTGGGTTCCCCCTATACTGCCACCCTGGATGGGGTGCAGCAACCCCTGCTGTTAAGGGGAGGAAGAAGGGACAAACCAGAGCCAGGAGTGCTGGAAGTTGACTCCAGGATGAGAAGGGTTGAAGACAGTTGTGTGCTTGACTCAGGTCTGAGACAGAAGATTGGGGTGTTCTTTTTGGACTTTGATTATCCTGGAAGGTGTGAACTTCTGTGACTTTGCCCTCTGGCTAAGTCCATCAACTGAACTGTCCTGAAAGCAGAGTCCCTAAAAAACCCAGGAGGGAAACTGAGGCAGGTTGACTGCAGTGCTGCTCCGCCAGGGGATGTGCTCCAGGATTGCACCCTGCTACAGTAACCTTACTGCTCTACCACTTACAAGGCAGGGGGAAAATTCTGTGCCTGCTCCAGCCCTTGGCCTGTGCTCTGAATCTGCTATGCCCAGAGTATATTTTAGAAAGCAGTCTCTTTTCCTCAGTCTCAATGTGTGGTGTGTAGAAAGTACTGCTCCCAGTAGGTCAGACTGCTGTGATCTGGGTGGCGCATTGAGGTTTTAGGTCCCAGCATGCAATGAACTGCACTAGTAGCACAGAAAGGAGTGGCCATGGACTGCGTTGTAGAAGTCTATGAGGAACACTTGGCCACCCTCTGATGTGGAGACCTCACAGAGACTTCCCTAGTGTTAAGGGGGAAACATTCCTGACTGGAGAGAGGTGTGGGTGCAAGTGGTGTGATAGTGGCCAACAGCTCCACTCCATTGGAAGGCTGGACAGCATCTCCACTCAGCCCATCAAGAACTATTGCTGGCTGTATATGTACCGAGTTTTCATAAGAGATGTCCAGGCTGGTTGGGAGGGAGACCCATCTCACTGTCCTTACGCAGCCCAGAAGTCTAGATTTTAGCTATGATACGTTGTATGCCATCTGTGTGCTCAATGCTGTACAGACCATAGAATTGCGCCAGTCTAACAAGCTTTCTAGGATGGCTAGCAGAGGGGATGGCTAAAGTTTCCATATAAATGTTTTTAAAGTATGATTTTCATATTGCCTAGGCAATATCCAGATTTCTAGCTTATTGGTGTTTGGTGTTTTTCTTACAAGGAAGATGAGGCTGCATTTTAGTTATCCCACCTGCTTTTGGAGAGAGCTTTTTCCTCCAGCGTGGAATCTGGAGAAAAGGAGAGACATTCCCATCATGCCAGAAATGGACCTTGCCATGTAAACTTTACAGCTGTTGTCATGGACATGCACATAATTGTTCAGATACAGATATAACTGTAAATCTACACAGAACAGCTAGGGCTGTACCATCCTCTGCCTCTCATGTCTCTGACCATCTGCTGGTGAAAGGGTAATTAAAACAAAAGAAGTCTTTCTGGGATGAAAGCCTAGAAGCAGAGAGAACTAAACTTGGTATAAATATCTCTCTCCTGCTAGGGGGGGGGTCAGAGTTGATGCTTTATTTTTGCTTGTTTGGGATCCCAGGGCATTTCTGACTCATTGCTCTGCAGCTCAATTATGTGCTTATACCATGCACACTTGCCCTTTCTCGTTTACCTTAGATTATGTAAAAAGAACAGGAGTACTTGTGGCACCTTAGAGATTAACAAATTTATTAGAGCATAAGCTTTCGTGGACTACAGCCCACTTCTTCGGATGCATAGATTATGTATTTTCTGGTTACAGGTGTGCATGTACACGTGTATTATTTGCCAAAAGCCCTACACTGATGCAACATTTCATCTGAATTTTAAATGAATTTCCTGAAGTAAATTCCAAAACAATTGTGGCTCTTCCCTTTTCCAAGCCAAACCTCATGGAAATGAGGGGTTTTCTTGAGGTAAAAGCACTGGATGAAACCATATTTGCAGTCCATTCCCAACTTTCCTATTGACTCACCTTGTGATTTTGTGGAAGCCTCTTCCATTCTTGGTGCCCCACTTTCCCTACCTATGAAATGGGGATAGTTCCTGGTGGGTAGAAATGGTGAACATGAATCTTTTAATGTTCAAGTGCTCAGGTAGGACGTGCTGCTGAAGTGCAAAACATGTGTCAGTCAGTGGTTAAAGACAAAACACTTAAAACATCAATCATCAAAAGTGAATGCAGCATTATTAGGGTTGAGATTTAAAAAAGAAACAGATCAGGAACTAGCCAAATATGGGTCCCCCCAGCAACTGTAACTCTTCCACTTGTGTACCTAAGTTGTGTTACACTGTGTGATCAAGGCTTCAAAATTCCCTCCAGAGCCACCAGCAATAGACTGGGCCACGTCCAGGTTTCTCTATGAAGCGGAGGACTGTATCTAGCCAGTGAATGACCAAAGTCAGGCTCGTTGGAGTGCCACAGCTCTGGAATGAAGCTGGCTGCTGCTAAGAGCAATTCTGTTTCTTGGCATTTGCTTTTGCCTTGGCCATGCAGTGCTTAGCACTTGGCAGCATCAGCATTGGACTTCAGGCTTCCACGGTATCGGTAGTGTTCACTTTGGGCGGGCATTGCTCCAAGCTGCTGTTTTTTTATGTGGGAGGGAAGAGTCTCCTTTAGCAGCCCCAGGTGATAAAAACAGATTTAAAATTTTTATTAAAGCTAATGTTAAAAATTACATGATACATAGATTAAGAAACGAGTGTCTGTACATCTGGGGATAGTGCTTAGATTATCCACAAATACAAAGTTTGTTTTTAAAAGTCATAAGATACATATAGTGCATAATTAGCAGTAACCCAAATTAAGGTGAATAGATTTAACAATACAGTTTAGATATTAGCATCCAAGTATTTGGGGACATCAGTCATTAAAAGTTATACAGAGAGTTGGTTGTGGAAAGCAAATATAGCAATGAATGAAGATTATCCCTCGGTAGTTGGGAATGTAAGGTAAGTTGTCCATTTAGAAAATACAATCCATCAGGGAAGTATTTCAGTTACTTTCCTGACTGCGCTTCTCATCGGCACTCCAGCTTATCCCTCCTGGTGTTGCCGGTGATGTGTTTTAGTATTACACAGAACACTAGTTCTGTGGTGCCTTCTCTGTAGTTGCAGAGCGTTCATGGATGGGGCTGTTGAGGTAGTGCATTACAGTGAATATGTAAAGACCCGGAGTATGGAGCATCCTTTAGTGTTGTGATAACTTATGTGCTAGAGGGTTATCTTAATGATCCTTTTGGTCTTCTGTATTGTTATGGGGTGAGTGGCTATAGGTTTCTCAGAGCATGCAAGACTGAGACACTAGATAGAGGGGTTGCTGATCTAGATTGCTGTGGATTATACAAGATTTAGTGAATGTTATGCTGCTTGAGGGAAAGATCAGGCAAAGCTTAACCTGTTCCTGGTTTGTCTGATTTAGTAGTTTATTTTGGATTCCATACTCCAGGAAAGCGGTTTACTGATTTCTTCTTTCTCCCTCCTCTTCCCCTCCTATGCCCACCCACACGGCACAAGAGCTGGCAGAGCACTGGGAAAGGGGATTCCTGCTTGTTAAATTTTCAGAAATGTTCACCCACGCTCCCACACCGCTCTCCAAACAGTTTGCTTGCTGCAGCTGTTCCCTCACTGCTCATTGAGAGAGAATTTAGAACAATGGCTCCCTAACTTCCCTCCTGTGTTTTGCCAGCACTTGCCCAGAGTACTAGGCCTCATAGCAACACTCACTTTATGCTGTCAGGGCCATCGCTGTTATCCTCTGGAACCTCTGACAGCTCAACTGCTCCCTGTGAACTATTCACTAAGGGAAATGTCTCCTTCAAGAGGCTTACGCCAAAACATCTAAGTGTCCCTGCCTTGCTGCTGTTGCTGCTTCAGCATGAGGCCTAACAATGATTCTTTAGCTCTGCCTGCAGAGAAGACATTTTAAAGATAGCACAGGTAAGAGGAGATTTGTTTGGGGGAGGGGATTAAAAAACGGGCATATGTGTGAGGGGAGGGAAAACAAATGTAAACTGGGAACTCGAGCAGAGAACTACTTGGCCAGCAGCCAGACCATCTTGTGAGATCTGAAGAGAGCACAGCCCAATCTAAGCAGGATTGTGCTGGTTCAGTATATGGGTGGGTTATCTTCAGTGAAAACCTTGTACAGCAGGGAGTGGTGCAAATAATTCAGTAGATGGCACTCTTTGAGCTAATGCTGAGTCTAACTATTAAAGATTCTTCAGTACTTTTATTAAAAAAAGAGAGAGAGGGAGAGTTGGAATGCTAGTTTTGGTATCCTGGCCAAATTTTAACTTGCCCCACTGACATTCTCTCTACATTTTGGTTGGGTATCAGGTTCTTTGCTTCCTGTCTTAACCTTTTGCTGTTCAGCTGTTAATCAGCTGTTGCATTCCACTCCAGAGGTGGCTGCCTGTCAGTGTTGGATGGTTGTAGGGGGTGTGCACTGTTGATCAGTTCAAGTTTATAAAAGGGTTTGGGATATAAGGTGCTGTACAAATTGATGATCAGTCAATGCAGTAAGTAATAGGATATGTTCCTGGTGAATGGAATATAGCTGAATTAGAAACCCTGTGATCTAGAAACAGCATATTATTGGAGGGGAATACTAATGATGCTCACTTTGTAATATGGTAACACCCTGGTAAATAGAAAGATCTGATGACTATATTCCTATCATATTTCTTTAAACAAATGCAACTGTTGTAATGATGGCTTTGTTTCTTATATTTACAAGGCAAGGGTTTGTAAACTTGTTAAAACGTAATAAATAAAAAGAAAACCTGTGATCTGTTTTGAGTGGGAGGGGATGAGGGGAATTGTGAGGGAGGTGTGATTCTGGTAACTTTACAAGGGGCTCTTCTGGGAAAACATTAGCTGGGCAGCCTATTCATGTTCCTGATCCTTCTTATACTCAGCAACAACAAAAGCTTTCAATCGGAGGGCTCTGTTGATCTCATTAACTTTGAAAAATGTTAACTATTAAGTAGCGCTCATTGCTTAATGGCCAGTCTGATCCCTTTGTTTTGATCCCTCTTGTGTAACCTATCACATGCTTGGAGCAATGTTGTCTACCTAGCTATCAAGATTTACTGATATGAAAGAGCAAGAAATGAGTGAAAATCCATGGAATTCCATCCTGATTCTGGGGAGACAGACAGTGTAACATTGTTAGTCCAACCTGTGTTGTGAGCATTAGGATACACAAAGACAGCATAGTAGGGATGCATGTTTCTGTGCTGAGAGCAACTAACCTTTACTATAGAGCAAAGCTACAAGCTACTTAGTAGCAGAATGAATCTTGAACCTAATTCTAGCTGGGATTCTCTGGTTGACTGAAGCGATTAGCCAGCTTCCAAAGAGAGCCTTCCTCTTTGGATGTTAAAACTTCCTGTAATTAATACCCTGCAGCCCTCTCTTGCTATGGCTGGACTGTTGGGGAACAGTCTGTGGTGATTGTTTTAGCCTCAGATCGGCTAATATAGTCTCCTGGTCAGGATCTCTTGATGAAATTCTAGCAGCTTGTCTGGTTGCTCCATTGTCTTGAGTATCAGCATCTACACAGACTCTCAGTCCCACTACTTGAGGCAGCTAGAGGCCACAACTGATAATATACCTGCAAGGCAGGGGGAGAGGACCTTCTGGCTCTCTTGCAGATGGGAAAGAGTTCATTTTCTATGATCTTAGTAGAGTGAAACTGTTGCACACCAGAGTTGGTATGTAACCAGATCAGTCACATCTCATTGGACTTGAATAAAAGATTCAGTCCAAAACAGAGTGAAACTGCTGGATTAACAGTAGTAACTAAGGCCTTGGCTACACTGGCGCTGTACAGCGCTGCAACTTGCTGCGCTCAGGGGTGTGAAAACGCCCCCCCCACCCCGAGCGCAGCGCTGTAAAGCGCCAGTGTAATCAGTGCCTGCAGCACTGCACGCTCGCTCGCAGTGCTGCAAGCTACTCCCCTCCGAGAGGTGGAGTACATACACACAGCGCTGTGAAGTCCCAAGTGTAGCCAAGCCTTAATGCATGGGACAGAGCAGCAGTGGTAGCTTTCATTGGTGTATCTTGAGTTCTGGGCTTTGCGGGGTACCCTAGTCCATTGGTGTCTGGCTGCCCCAGGAATGCTTCTCTAGTGAAGCGTTGTCTCAAGAGAAAACTGGATTGTGATCAGCATAGATGCTGGAGCCCCCTTGGTGTGACAGAGGGAGAACTACTAGCAGGGAACATTTCCTGGGAGTGTACCCCTTGACTCTGGAACTCTTTCCCAGTCCTCCCTCTTACCTGCCCCTTCTGAATTTGCTGGGCTTTAGAGTGTACTGCAAAGACTGTTCTTTTATTACTGGAGCTGGCAGCTGCATTGTCAGGAGTGGTGCTGATAGACCTTCTCGTGGCTCACATGCTCTATAAACACAAAGTTAATACAGTTCTGTGGAGCCTGCACAGTAAATGCAGGGAGCAGTTCCTCTTCCAATTCTCTGTTCTCAATCCATTCCTGATGAGGGCGGGGATCTTCCTCCTACCCCTTCCCAGGCCCAAATCATACATGACAGTCCTGGTTGACGAGAGAAGGACTGTGCAGTGAAGCTAATTGGCACTCCCCTATGCCCAGGGCAAGCGTTAGCTGCGGACACTGCACAGCATCATCATGGTGTGTCACTTGGGCAGATAGGAATGGGTTTGGGAGGAGGAAGGGAGCACCTGGAGTAGAAATGCAGCTAATGCTGGAAGCCAGGCATGGGGACCTTGTCACGTGTGAATTAGAACTTGGAGAATGGAGGCAGCTAGGATGATTTGGGTAGGAAGCAAAGCATGTTCCTTTCAGAGCCCTGGGTTCCCTCAGCCTGAAGGGGAAGAGGTGCATCCCCTCCCCCTTGTGTGCATGGGGGGGAGAGGGGAGAGAAGAGAACTATTCCCCAGCAGTTTGTATAAATAGAATGAATTGCTCTGTTACCCTGAAATCCTCTGCCCCTCTGAGTGTCGGGTGACCAGGCCCACCGCTGAATCTGATCACTGGGAGACTGTCTTGGAAGAATGGTAGCCCCATATGATCCTTCCCAGTGTGTTTGCATCTCTCAGTGGACTCTGACATGGGATCAGCATCATTGCAGACAGCAGCCCAGAAGAGGGGAGGGATTTAAATCTTGAGGAGCATTGCTTGCTGATGAGAGATAGTGAGGACAGATAAAAGGGACTGAGAGATTAAGTTTCCTATTGCAATACAGATCTAATTAGAGTGGCCAGAGACCTGGCTCGTAGCCACCTCCTTCTGTGGCTTCAGGCCAAAGCTGTGATGCTCTGGGTCTGACACACTTGGCTGCAGTATCAGGGCTGCACCTGAGATAAGGTTGCTGACAGCTTGGTGAGTATGGGGCAGAATCAGTTCATGCTGTGTGCCCAATTCTGGCTGTTATCTGCATGCCTTTCAGCAGTCCATCCTCCCCTCCCTCAGAACAAACAGACCCATGTGTCAGCCTGTGTTTCTATTCCACTCTGAACTGAGGCCTGTTTTAGAGCCGCTCCTCTGAATCCTCCCCTCTGATTTTGGAGAGCAAAGGGACAACCTAGATGATATGCCTGCAGGGCCCCAGCCGTATTGCTGGTGAAGGATTAGGAAAGTCCACTCACTCCCCCTCGGCTGCTATGGCAATTACTAACTTCTTAGAGTGAGAGAGGTTACACACACCGCACTGTATAGGAATAAAATTAAGGGAGGAGGTGCAACTCTGCAGTCATTCCTGGAGTCATCCTACCAAAAGCTGCTGCTGTACTGAGGGATGCATCAGGCCATTTAGGAATCCTGCGCCTGGTTTGGGGGGAGTGGAGTTCCCGGTCTGCCTGGAATTCCCTGCTCCGTGAGGGGATAGTTGGAAAGCCCTTCCCTTTCCAGGATACAGTGGAGGCAATGAGCCTGTTGCACTGTGAAATCCTGCCACAGGGAAGCTGCCTGAAGCTGCCGACTCCAGCCCTGGTGCATGGCTGTGGATTGGGGCACACGTGCATGTGAGTCCATATGTGATGCTGATAGGTGATTGACGCCGAGTTTCCTTTCTCGTGTTTCAGGAGCCGTTCAGAAGCTGCCAGATGCCACCAGGGGAGAGCTGACTTGGAGGCAGGCGGACAGGCACGTTGCTTTGGATCTGTGAGTCCTTGTTTTGAGGAACAGTTACTTGGGATAATGTGAATGTCAGAATGTCTCTGGACGTTGTTTCAGACTGTGGAGTGGGTTAGGAATTCAAGGTGGGGTTGTCCTCCTCCCACCCCTTGATGGGGTGAGAGTGAGGAATGGCAGAGGTGCTGGATACCAGGGAAGGGAGGAGGATAGTCACAGTGAGACCGAGGAATTGCTGGCTGAGACGGCCAGACCTTTAGCTTGTGCCTTCTGAACATCCCTGCAGTGGAGACCTCAGAAAGGACTCTCGTAGGCCATTCATAGCAGCTGTACCAGGTGAGACGGGAGGGAGCCTTCCTATGCCATACTGGTGGTAGTCATTTGGAGCTGTCGTCTGCCAGCAGTCACTGCCACAGCCAACCCAACAGGAGCTGCGCTGAGCACATCCCTGCTTGGAGTCCCCTATCTGTGGCCGAGTAGGTACGAGCTGTACTGAGCTGGCCTCTCTTGCTGTCTTGCAGCTGTGCTGGGGCACTGGGGAGGGGTAGCTATGCCATTGTGAAGCTGTTTTTCCTGTACTAGTTGAGGCCCAAGGACAGCACTGTAGTAGGGAACAGGGCCAGCCAGCTTGTTGGGGCTGGGCCAGTGCCAGGGGAATCTCTTAAACTTGTTTCAGCAGAGCTCTGCATAGTCGCTGTTGCCTGCCTGTTCCGTTCACCTTGTGTATGACTCTCCCTCTGCATGTGTACAAACGCTCCAGTCCTCACCTCCTCGGGCTGGGTGCCATGGAGAGGGAAAGGTCTGCAGCAGAGGTGTGTGGGGAAGAGAGGGCCCCATGGAATTTCTGTAGTGCCTGGGGCAGGCAAGGAAATGACTGTCTAGCTAGGTTCTTATCTGGCTCCCATCTCCAGAGTATCTCAATATGTTTTGTTGTGATGGTTGCATAACCTGGGCTCTGGCCTTCAGAGCAGGTGGGTGTCAGTCTCCTTATGTTTGTACCGTGTGTATTTGTCTGGGAGCACCTCACCTCAGAGACCCCTGTAGAGTAGGGAGGGCTTTGGAGCTGTGGTGACTGTTGCCAGAAGCCAGAGAACAGCATCTTGTGTGTCTAAACTGGAGTAGCTTGTTCTTCTTTCTAATACAGAGGCCATGGAGCCGATAGGTTCTAGTATGCAATACCCCCTCTTGATCTGAATAAGAATGTTAGGTGCCACCACTGCAACCACTAATGCTGGATACGTGCATTAGCTAAATGTTTCTGCTAAAATGCTGAGCAGGGAAATAGTTAACATGGCCAAATCCGTCATTGTGCAGAGTTCAGTGCTAATGTCCCACTGAGGCAAATGGGAAAATGTCACTCTCTTAAGGGCCCCATTGCTGCTAGTGGCTTGCTTTTGCCATCACCACAAGCAGGAGTGGGCCCTTAGAGTTATTGTTTTGGCTCTGGGAAAGGCAGTGCTGCACCAGGGTAACACTGGGAAGTTTTCTACCCACTCCAAAGGACTAGAAATGTACCTTCAACATCAAAGTGTAGATTCTTCTGCACTGCTTTTGCGGCATCACAGGGGATATGGGGCTTCCTGCCTGGGAAGATTCTGGACTGTGGCGGAGGAGGGCCTGCCACTTCAGAAACGTATATTTGTTTTATTTTAAAATAGCGTTGTGACTGGGCGGTAGCGAGGGCTCTCAAAGCCTGGGGACTGGGGACCACGGGGTGCCCAGCGTCCTCTGGCAGTCCCTGCTCTGACTGCTGAGTATGAGCCTCGAAGCAGGAGTTCCCACTGGGCTCACAGATGGGGACCAGTTCTCTCCCCATCACATGGTCCCCCACAGACACATGAGAGCAGAGCATTAGGAGTGCTGCAGCCAGGCACAGACACCCACGTTTGGTTGGGCTGGGGCACTCAAGTGGTTTCTAGGGGGGGTTGTTAAATTCTTTGTGTTCTCACCTGTAGGGCATCTGAGTGAGTGTCCCCCTACATGAGACTTCAGCTCTGAGCGCAGGCTGGTAAGTGCTCCACCCATCATGAGCTACAAAGATTGCTGTAGGGTAACACCTACACAAGCACATGTCCATGCTTCCTAGCTGTGGGAGGAGGTAACAAGAGACCCCTCTGTCACCTAGCTGCTGCGTGGCTAACATGAGCTGCCATTGAGTCAGGACTTAGCACCTCTCTCTGAGGAGAAGGAATGCCCTTCCAGCAAGGCAGGTCTATCGCCCAGCTGATGTACCTCAGCTCCTGCAATGAGCAGCAGATGGAGCAGGCCCCAGTGGTTACCTCCCGGCAGTGTTAGTGTTTGTCTTGCAGAGTAGCACCCAGGGGCTCTAGTCAGGACTGGGGCCCGTTGTGCTGGGTGCTGTGCATATTCAAAGGTGCGCCTGGTTCCTGTCCCAAAGAGGGGTGGGCAAAATACGGCCTGTCTAACATTTCTGTCCTCACAATCTCCGGAAAGTCCCGCAGCGCAGCAAGGTGCTCAGGCAGGCTGCTGCTCCAGGAAGCGGCTGGCTGCTGCTGGCATGTCTCTGCATGCCCCTGGTGGGGGGAGGCGGCTCCGTTTGCTGCCCCTGCCCACAGCTCCCTTTGGCGGAAACCGGTCAATGGGAGCTGTGGGGGCAGTGCTTGTGGGCACGGGCAGCGCATGGAGACCCGCTGTTGCCTCCCCCCAAGGGGTGTGCAGAGACATGCCAGCAGCCAGCTGCTTCTGGGAGCGGTGTGGGACCACGGCATGCAGGCAGCCTGCCTGAGCCCTGCTGCGCTGCCGACTGGGAGCCGCCTGTGGTAAGCACCGCCTGGCCAGAGCCTGCATCTCACATCCCTTCCTGCACCCGAAGATGCTGCACCAGCCCAGACCTCCCTCCTGCACCCAAACTCCCTCCCAGACCCCGCACCCGCTCCTGCATCCTCAGTTTTTGCACAAATTATTTTATTACGTAGCACTGCAGTGGACGGGTTGAATTTAAAAATTTCATTAATATAGTAGAAATATGCGGCTTGTGATGACTTACCAAAATTTGTGGAGTGGCCTCCCTGCAAAAATTATTGCCCACCCCTGCTCTAGAAAGACAAGTGATGCCCAGGTGGCAAGGGAGAGGGATACAGAGTGTGTGTTTCTACACATTCTATACCTTAGACTTGCTCTTCAGAACTATTAGAAATTGTCTCATCTGTCCTCATCTGCCCCATAACCTGTCCTTTCCCAGGGCATTGCAGCAAAGGTGAGCTCCAAGGATTTGATAGAAGAAGGGGTAGTGGCCTTACAGATCAGTTCAAAGAGGGCATTCCAGGCATATGAGAGGACTTGTGGGAACTTCTGTGTTTGGCAAAGCAGAGCGTGACACAACAAGAGATGATTGTTGTTTATATAATGGCTAGAAAGCTCAACAGGGACAGGGCTCCATTGTGCTAGGCACTGTACAGGCAAGGAACGCGCACAGTCCTTACCCCAGAGAGCTGGGAATCTAGGTGTCAGACAGGACACAACCGAGTACTAGTGGGGACGTACAAATGAAGAGAACGGTTGTGCACTGTGTGTTCTTGGGGCTGCAGGCTAGGAACCCTGTTTTCAGGCAGGGAGGGACACAGTGAGCATTGCAGAGATGATTAGGAACAGGAAGTCTTCAAGCCATGAACTAATGGTCTCTGCTTTCCCTATGGCGGGGGAATGATGCTGTGAAAGGAACCAGGCTGGGAGAGCTCCTGCCCCGGTAGAGCAGCTCCTGTGTACGAGGGAGAGGGTTTAGTCTGAATTCAGGGGAGCTGGAGAGATGCCACACAAGTGCTGAGGGAAGGGGAAGTGCACGGGCACAGAGCAGCGTTAGATTATCAGCGCTGGGAGACTAAGGCAAGGAGAAGGACAGCCGATGAGGGTGGGAAAAGGGAGGCTGTTTTTGAGCGTAGCGGTAGCTGTGTTACCTACCCCAGTACACGAAGGCCCTTGGCATTGGAAACAACAGCAGGCACCTTCATTGCTGGGTGGCCTGTGGCACACCTCACTCCGTGTCTTGTGCTTACTGAAATGGTGCAAACCCTGGAGGGCAGCAAGAGCTTTCCTGAGCTCTGCCCTCCACTGCAATCACCTCTAAATGGCCGGAAGCAGAAGCCCCTTCCGTGTCCACAGAGAACCGTTGTAGTTCTGCCCGTGTCTCTGCCCCATTTGAGATACTGCACCACTTCTCCTGAAGCGTGGGAGTCTGAGCCTGCCATAGGTAGGAGGGATGGGAGGTGACTGATCTGGCCTTCCTTATAGTGCTACTGCTGAGCATAGCATAATCCAGCCTCTTGCCCGAAGGCTGGGTAGCGTCACGCACCCCAGCTGCCATCTCATGCCTTGATGGTGCCTTATATTTGTTTTTCTCTCTGCTGAGAGTCACAGCTCCCCAAATCCCCAACACGTTCCGCTCAAGACACCCAGGAACAATCTGGCTTTAACTAGTGCAAGCCAAGGACTCCTTGGCTCTGGCTGTGCATTTAATGACTGCAGCCCCCTTCCATGTAGCCCCTCTTGGCAGTGACAGTGCGAGATCAATAGCTCCTGCCCTGACCGTCGCTGCTGCCTGTAAGGCTTGCAGTTTCCATATTAGAAAAGGCCTTTCCTAAAGAGCCCAATCAATATGCTGCTCTGAGGCCTGTTCTCGTTTACTATATATAATCTGGACACGCTGTACGTGAGTGTGCGCGCGCGGCGGGGGGGCGATGTGCCAACTCTCTGTTCGCACTGGCTGGGAGAAGGACACAGCTAAATTCTTCTCTGTCCCCCTTTCCTGCTGCGGCTGCTGCTCCAGGATCCAGGGCAGCCAGCGCCTCCTACTCTGTCAGCACTTTGGATGGGGAGCTGCTGGGGAGCATAGGGTATTTGATCTCCTTCTGCTGGGAAGCCCTCGGGGCTGGCTGGGGCACTGGTGACCCTCTTCTCTCTGCCCTTTCTGCTTTTGGCAGGTGACCCGTTGTCGCACCCAAGCAGGAGGGAGGATGACGAGCACAGCTCCATCCAAGAAGCCTTACCGCAAGGCACCGCCACAGCACCGCGAGATCCGCCATGATCTGCCCATCCTTCGAGACGACCAAGACGGCGTGATTTTGGCCGAGCAGAGTCAGGTAACGGATAACCGGGCGGCTAAGGGCCTGGCGCCGTTACGCCAGCAGGCGGGGTTTAGTTACGCCGAGGCAGGCCAGCTCAAACAGGTGGATGGGTTTGAGGTGCGCAACCTTAACTTTTCCTCCTCCTGGTCCCTGGAGTCGAGCAGTGACAAGGAGGTAGCAGGGTGCCGAGCGGAGCTGAACCTGAAGAGCCGGACTCTGTCACCTGTGCTGCCGCACAGCGGGAAGGCAGGGAGGCGGAGCGGGAAGCACTGCCGGCACCCTAGCCGGGGGCGTCTCAGCAAGTTCATGAGCCGCAGTGTGGAGACGGTTGTGGTATCTGGAGACGAAGGCCGGAGGCCCACCTGCTCTTTCAAGAGCAGGAGTCTGGAACGCTCCCTCATGTTCAAAGAGCCTGCTGAGGTCCTAGCTCCCAGGAAGTTCCAGGTCTCTGCCACCCATCTGCCTCTCAAAGGGATCCTGAAGCAAACAGGCATGCTAGAAGTGCGCCCCGAGAGCCTGCGCAAGTCCCGCTCGGTGGAGACGCTGGCCCATGGCCGCAGCTCTCGCAAGTACAGTGACCCTCAGCTGTGCCTCAGCCGGAGGGAGAGACGCTCTCTGGAGCGCAGCAGCAGCACTGCCGATGCTATCAAGCGGCAGGAGAAGGTCACTGAGGAGAAGCTGCAGTTCTCCAAGTTCCTGGATGAGATCACCCACCGCGTGCTGAGCCCTGTCCACCTGCAATCCCTGGGGGAGGGCAGAGCTGGAGGGGGAGGCCAGGATTCTCCTTCCTCACCAAGAGGCTCCACTCCAGAAGGTCAGAAGGAAAGCCAGCCTGAGGGGGCCAAGCGAGCAGCTGAGAAGAGCCACCGCCTGAGCAGGAGAAAGGCAGATAAGAAGCGTGAGGGTCTGGAAATGGCTTCCTGCCGGAGGAAGCCCCCTGAGGAGGCTGAGAGGGCCCCCAGGCTGAGGAGAAAGCCCATCCTGGTGAGGAAGGACAGCAAGGAAAAGTTCCTCTCCATGGAGAGACAGGTAGTGGATCTGTGCCAGTATGAGCTGCAGCAGCTGGCAGAGCTGGGTTTGGCAGGGGTGTCCTCTGAGCAGCAGCAGCAACTGCTGCCTTCATGGAAAACCATTCAGGAGGGAGGAAGGGACAGAGAGAGGGACCGAAGCAAGCACCAATTGCAGCAAGTACGGCCTCAGCATCTTGGCACCAAACCTGGCCAGAAGCCAATGACAGAGCCAGGCTACCTAGAGAGCGCATCCTTCTCCCCTCCGACACACTGGAGCCAGGAGGAGGGCACTGCCTCACCTAGAACCTCCCCTTCCTTCAGCCTAGCACTAAACAAGGTAGGTGCCAGAGTCCTGGAGCCCAGGCCCCTCACCCAGGATGGGGACAGAGGTCTCCGAAAGGCCACGCCCACCCCCCTCGGCTCCCAGAGGTGCCCTTAGTGCTGACGTGGGGAGTGAGAGGCAGGGCTTTTGTGTCTGGACTCTCATCTCATCCATTTGGATGTTGATCTATGGAATGTGGAGTCTCCATTGCTCCAGGGAGGCCTGGCCAAGCGACTTTGACCTCCCAAGTGGTGTGAGGGGCTCTCTGAGGTTCACTTAGGGTGCAGTCTTCATCCCAGCCCCCCTCACACCAATCCCCATTGTTCCCCACTGGGAGGCTCCTCCTGAACTGGCTGTTAGGGGTCCCCAAGAGCAAAATTCTGAGACTTCAGTGGGGACAGAGCATCACCTGCGTGACTCTCCAGACCTAGCCCATCTGTGCTCCACACACACACATGGTTCTAATGCCTCTTGAACCTCCAGCCTCCCCGCTAGCCTGTTTGGTGGCAGATCCTGCTCCTTGGTTGTGTTGCTCCCAGCTGTGACTCAGGTGGAGTGTCTCTGTTCAAAGGGGAGAAGGGAACAGCTGCCCCTTGGAGTTGTTAGCCATAAAAGCAGCAGCTGGTGCCTCTTTCCCCATTGCAGGCTTGTCTACCTTCCGGGGTTTAGAATCTGCCTAGCAGACTGCAGGGTACCAGTGTGCAAGATGACCAGATAGCAAGTGTGAAAAATCGGGATGGGGGTAGGGGGGTAATAGGAGCCTATGTAAGAGAGAGCCCCAAATATTGGGACTGTCCCTATAAAATCGGGACATCTGGTCACCATACAGTGTGCAGAGCTGGACACAGCGGGATGGTCTAGTGCCCGATGGGGGCCTTTGAATCCTCCTAGTGCTTTAAGATATGTGCCCCACATGGCTGGATACGCTGGTAAATCAGACCCATGTTTATGTGAGAAGTCCCTTGTCTATTGAGGTAGAGTCCTTGTCTGGAAGAGCTGCCAACCCCTCCCCTTCCATCCACCCAGCGGGCTCCTGGGACATCGACTCATTTAAACAGGAATCACCCATCTCCTGGCCTGATACTTGTGCACCTGTTTGCCTAGTATCAGCTGGAGTCCTCAGAGGTGAGGCAGTTGCAGGGTGGTGATGCTGAGTATGGTATGAGTTAATACAGTGCACTTGGGACTGGGACAGTATCAGGCTGTGTGCAGTTAGTGCTGGGGACATAGCATGTGTAGTGCAGCTAGAGCTGTGGGGCCACCCTGTACAGGGTGGGCCAGTGCAGTGCACTCTAGGCTGTTGGGAGCAGGAAATGGCCCCACTGTGCATTAGGCCCATGATTGGGCTGGCTTCTATACCATGTTATTGCTAGCACTGAATCTCTTCCAAGGAAATCTCTGTGGTAGGGTCCCATGCGTGGACCTTGTATGTCTCTTAATATGCACCTTTTGAAGCGCAGTGTCGTCTTTGGGGATCTGAGTGCTTTGCTTAGCTAAGGCTCCATCCAGTATGTCCCAAAGCTGCTCCTTCAAGTCATTGAGAACAATCTGGGATTTCCAAAGAGAAATCTCCAGCTTCCTGGGTTAGCCTCCTCTTCCCAGAAAGGGCCATTCCTTCTAGCACGAACTGGCTCTGAAGATGGAATTCTCCTCCCAGCCACAAGTGAGGCATGTTGAGAGGCAGCCGCTGTCACCTGGATAGCACATCAAATGCACCAAATGGGAAGGCTAAGCTGCTCCTACCCACTCCCCTGTCCCTGCCTATGTGCAGGAGCTCTGGTGTGGGGTGCCTGCTGGAGAGGTGCAGGTGACTTGCTCCCAGCACTGTAGGCCCTTCTGTCAGGCTGTTTGGCCTTCAGCATGTTGCCTGTTGTTTTTGTGTCCACGTTTACCCAGGAGCCTTGTTCCAAGAGTTGAGCACAGAGGAACCCTCATCTGGGCCTACCTGGGTGAAGCAAATGGAAAAGGTGCTTCCCAGTTCCTCAGCCACTTAGAGCAGTTCTTTCATTATCTCCAGGGGTGCTACCACCACCACCACAGTGAAGGGTTCATAGGTTTGTGTATGCAGGTCCATGAGACTCCCATCCTCACCACCCAGACATTGTGGAGCTGCTGAAGGTTGAGGCAACAGCTGTGGGGTGATGACTGCAGGGTCCCTGAACTTGTAGCACAGCAGGAAAGAAGTTGCAGGCTGTCTGTGAAAGTCTCTGGTTTAACCTAGACTGCTACTGACCCTGAAATAAACCATGTGGTCTGTCTTGATATTGACTAGTTTGAGAAGCAATGTCTGAGCAGTGCATGTAGAGTTCAGTTTTGCTAGCTATGCATGACATGGCCTGCCCAGAGCTGTCGGGGACGTGGGAGGAGTTCACCTCTCAATATCTTGCCCTTTGGTACTTGCTTGAGTCTGACATCTTTTCTGAGAGGTTCTGACAGCTGTTTTCTTCTCACCACAGGAGCCCTTGACGGATGCAGAAAGGATGAAGTAAGTGTCCTGTTCCCTTCTCATGCTCCAATCTCACTGCAGCTATGTGTGTGCTGATTCCCACCTCCCATTATCCAGCTTCCTCCATACTGCTTAGCCCTTTGAATCTGCATGATGGGTTTCCCTTCTGTTGAGAAGCTAGGCCTGTTTGGAGAGACTGGGGCAGGTGTCTCTCTGTTCTGCTCCCACTTGCCAAGTTTCGCTGTGGTTCTCTGCATTCCCTGAAAGGACAGTTGCAGAGCTGCTGTGCAGACGGGATGCCTTTAGGAGACCCATCTCAGGGTTCCTTTAATGCTGTTACAGTTTGAGGTGGTGGGGCAAACACACCTGATTCAAAACATCTATTCTTCACCATCAAAGGGAGAAAAATTCAAAGCACTACCATTTTGGTGTGACCCACTGTAGTGTGTGAGCTCCCACTGCTGACTGTGAATGAAAACTTGCTGCACAGCCAGAAACTAGCAGGAGGCAGCTCTGTGGATCTCACTCCCCTCAAAATCCCAAGTGAAGAACAAACTGACGCAGCTAGAGAGAGGCTGTATTTTCTAGGTTTCTCTGAACAGCTGAGCACAGTGAAAGCACACATGTAGGAGTGAGTGTCTCTCACACAGCCCTTTGAGTGAGTGTCTCTTTGTTTGAGGGGAACACAGCACTTAGTGTTATAATGGGGCCTGCTGGAGGCTGCCACGGCATCTCCCCATATCGTGTATGCTGCCCATGCCTCCCTCCACAGCCCGAGCTCCTCACACCAGCTGCACTTGCTGGCCCAGCAATTGCAGGAACTCCTGCTCTACTGTATGGTTAGGGTTATGGTTGGGGCTGGGGATTTGCGATGCCTCTTTCATGTCCAACTGCTGCAGTATGGACTGGGATAAATTATTGAGTGGGTTTCATTTTCCAGGGAGGGACACCTAAGCTGTACAGCCCATTTGGCTAGTGGACTTTATCCAAATGCTGTAACCTGAGAGGGAGCTGGTGACATGGATAGCGGGGCTGCTGTACGCTTCTCTGCCCCTGTTCCAAGAGTAGAGAGCAACCTGTGCTGCCAGGAAGCAAGGGCTTGAATTTCTCGTCTCCTCAGCTGCGCAGACACGTCTTTCGCTGCATTTGACCCTCCTGCCAGTTTAGTTTGTTGCTACAGGCACTGACAGCTCATAAAGATAAAACCCACGGCATGAGCAACAGCAACCTAGGGTAGGAGGGGCTCTGCAACTGCCCCCAAACTCCGTCCGTGCATCTCACTCCTGTCCTCTTCAGCATCCCCCACTAGTCCACTTCTGCTCCCCCCAGTTCTGCCAATGCCCCATATTCTTGACCTGCAGAGCCTCCTCCCAAAGTCCTTGTCCTGGGGCATGGAACAATAATTGAGAGTCCAGAGGAGCAACTGAGTCCTCCGTGGGCAGTGTATGCACACAGCCACTTTTCAGACACCATGATGTCCCGTTGTGAGTGTGAGAGGAGGGATGAGATCTGAGCCTAAAGAATCCCTTCCATTCACAGGGGAGGTCTGTGTGTGAAATGCCCGTGTGCTCCCCAACAGCAAAGCTGGAAAGGGGATGGGGGCCATTAGCACCTGTTTGGATGGTGCCACCAGAACCACCTGGAAGCATCATCAGTGTCTATATGGGGTCTCTGCTTCTCAGGGCCCTGAAGTGAGCTTAGATGCTGGTGTCTGCACTGAGGCCGGCAGCCCCCATCGCTTACTGAGTGGAGCATTGTTGCTCTGTGTGCCTCAGGCTGCTGCAGCATGAGAACGAGGAGCTGCGCCGGCGGCTGGCCTATGTCACTAACAAGATGGAGGCGATGGAAAGGGAGCTGGAGTCCGGCCAGGACTACCTGGAGCTGGAACTGGGCCAGAACCGCGAAGAGCTGGAGAAATTCAAGGACAAATTCCGCAGGTATGGCAAACACCAGAGGGGAGGATGTTGCTGCGGGGAGACAGGGTACCTCTGTCTAGGGACGCACTTGGCTGGCTGGTGAAGGCGGAGCCTATGTTGTGTTAACCTGGGGCATGCGGTATGGGGAGATAAGGAGAGTTACAGATAAAGCTCAGCACCCATTGTAACCAACTCTGGGGAGGAGCACAGCAATGCTACCCAGCAGTTTAAGGCAGGAAATGGAGAATTCTTTATCTGTTTGAATAGTACAGAGGCAGAATGAAATTGTCTGAGCTGGAATTTAGCCGGGGTTAATACCCTGACAAATGCAAAGGGCAATCAGTGTCTGTAGCTGGCTGGGTTCTCTGTTTTATGTCTCATCTGAAAGGCAGCACCTTAGTTAGAACAGCACTCCCTACCACCACATTTGAGCCCAGTGCTATAGAGTGCCCACACCACTTCCTGCAACAGCCTGCTTTTTCCTTGGGGGGTGTCCCATCCAAATACCTACCCGGTCTAGCTTGAGAGCTGAAGGGGATCACAGCCTCCGAGAGAGAGAGAGACAATCGGGGCAAAGAGTTAACATGTCGGTATGCTCTGCAGCAAGCAGTCTTTCCTGGTGTGTGAGAGGCAGCTCTCGCCTTCCAGGCTATCAAGAGGACTTGAGTTGATGGCCTGGATTCGTTTTCACTTGGACATTCGTGCCTCTGTTTAGGTTACAGAACAGCTACACTGCTTCACAGAGAACCAATCAGGACCTGGAGGAGAAGCTGCATACCCTGGTAACTGACCTGCTGAGCCTCTGGGGAGAGGAAGTGGGGGAATTCTGTGTGTTGGGCCGGAGGGAAGGGACCCTGGCTTACAGGGCAGGCATTGTAGCAGCTCATGGGGGAGGTTCTGGCCAAGATCCTCCCCAGGCCTAGCCTGTTGTCCTGAACTGGGTACTTTGCTGAGTCCCCACTTTATCATGCACCGGAGCTTGGTTTCCCCACAATGTAATTGTCATGTTGCACCAACCTCTTTGAAAGGTGCCAGGGATGTGTTGCTCCCTGGAGACTCCCGGGGGAATGGGGCTGTTGGAGCGGAGCCAGCATGTGTGTGTATTGTGTGCATTCATAACACTCATGGCTGTTTCTTTTCTCTCCCTCCCTCTCTCTCTCCTCCCCATGCTGCCGCTGGCACACTCTGGGCGCACTCACCTCTCAGGCCTCTCTCAGCCAAAGCTGGATTTTTGCAGTTGCGTCTTTTCGTTTGTGTGGTTTTTTTCTTTCTCCTCTTCACATGTCTCAGCCTGTCATTTTCATTGTCAGTCACACATTACTTTGCCCACTTGCACCATCCTCGACTGAGGGGCCCCAAACCTCGTCCAGCCAAGGGCTCCACCTCTACTGAACAAAACAGCTGTCCGCAGAGACGACTGGTCCTAGCACGCAGTGCTCCAGCCAAATGTGAGCATTTGCTTCTGATCCAAATGGAGCATTGCCTGCTAGGAAGCATAGTGCCCACAGGTTCCAACACTTGTGTTATGGGTGTGGGCGGTTGTGAACCCATTTGGCCTACCTGTACTGTAAGTAAACAGACGTTTGTTCTAGTCATCATCATTCACCTGCCCATAATAGAGAATGCAGGGTCGGTTCTCGCCCTTGGCACTAGGAGCTTTCGGTGTTAATATTATTTATGCAATTGCCAAAAAGTCAATCCATGTTTCGGAAATGCCCCGTTCCTGCATGTGTCACCGCCTATCGCACTGGGCCCTGCTACCACCACTGGTCCACAAATGGGCCCTGTTAGTCACAGGCTGAGAGCAGATTCTGGGGCTTCTGTGGCCCTGAGGACTTGGGACAGGTAGAGGAGCTGGATCGGGAGCTCTGAGCTGTTGCCCCCTCACTGCTATTAGCTTTCATGTCTATTTCCCCTGAGCAGGACCCATTGGAAGTCCAGTGAGGAAATGTTCCCCTTTGGGAACAGAATTAACCAAGATGAAACTGCACAGACAGGTCCTTTCACACCAGGGCAAGCCCCAGAGTCTTCTTGATGCTGAGTCAACTTCTGCTGTATCTATCCTTGACTCCCATGCCTCTCTGAGCAACAGCTTCCTGTTGCCATGGTGGAGAGGATTGGCTGTCACAAACCCCAGTGATCTATGCTGCTGGTGAAAGGTGTTGGATTGGGAGGGATTGAATCCTTTGTGTATCTCCAGAGAAGCACCAGTGCAAGCTTCTTCCCCGGTGCCAGTGTGGTCCACTTGTGACTCTAAATCTGAGAGGGAGTTCAGTCTCTGCATGCTACCGCTGCAGGAAGGGTAGGAAGAGCAGCTGGGCCGCAAAGGATCAAACTCACTTCAGTAACTAACAAACATGGCAAGAATTCTGAGCAGCCAGCATAGGGTGGCTGGCTTCATGTGCTGTCAGAGACCCTCCCTCTGTGAAGAGCTGAGGCTGTTACCTGTCTGTCTGGAAGGTTTTAATTCCAAGCTGAACGCGTTTGTGTGCTATGCAGGGGGCTAGGTGGGGCGAGAGGCCAGGCCAGCCTGTTCCGGTGGGATTTACGCCTTGTGTTCCTGTGCCGCAGATAAAAAAGGCTGAGATGGACCGGAAGACCCTGGACTGGGAGATTGTGGAGCTCACTAACAAGCTGCTAGATGCCAAAACTACCATCAATAAACTTGAGGAGCTCAATGTAAGTGTCCAGTCCACAGCCTGTCTGCTCAACGTGGGGAAATGAGTGGTAGAATTTTCATGGCTGATCACGTAAGGTCTGGTCTATAACGTCCTTACTAATGAATGGGGAGAGGCAAGCAGCACATGGCTGACATTCATCATGGCCAAGGCTAAGGTTTTTTCTCACAGATATTTTTAGTAAAAGTCATGGACAGGTCATGGGAAATAAAAATTCACGGCAGCCTGTGACCTGTCCTGACTTTCACTAAAAATATCCCTGACACAAGGGGTAGGTGGGTCCAGTACCCACTGCTGCTGGGGCTCCCGGGTCCCCCACTGCTGCAGTGCAGGGTCCCTCTGCCCCTGGGGCTGGTAGCTACAGGGTCCCCCAGCCACTGGCTTCAGCTGTGGGGAGTCCCCGCTGCCTGCCGCGGCTGGACAGCTGTGCGGGGTACCGCTGCCCACCCACCAGGGCTGGGAGCTCCAACCCCAGGGCAGAAAATGTCACAGAGGTCAATGGCAGTCACAGATTCCATGACCTCCGTGACATAATTGTAGTCTTAATCATGACTGAAATTGTGGGGAGCCGAGGGCGCCAGTGAGGACAGATAAATAATAGAGAGGTGAAGCAGGAAATAGCAGCATAACCTTTGACTTGCGTCCTAGAAGCTGAGAGGAGAGCAAATGCAATCTGAGCTTGCCGTGTGTAGTGCAGCGAAAAAGACCCACCTGAGTTTGGGCTGCAAAACTAAAGGCTGAGCAGCCCAGAGCTGGGAGAGGGATGGTCCCTCCATGCAGCTTTGGTTACCACAGCGCCTGGGATCTTGCACTTGATTCTGGGCACCTTGTTAATGCTGGCAGGAGTTTAGGCACTGAACTCTCCAGTTTGGCTGACAGCACCAGGTGGTGGGGGAGGGGTACAGACCTTCAGATATTTGAAGGGTGTCGGGCCCAAAGAGGGGGAGAAGCTAATTGAGGGGCTGAAATGGAGAGGAGCATGTCAGCCGAGTGGCCAAGAGAGGTACTGGCCTGCGAAGGAGCCTCCCCAGGGGAGTGGTGGAAGCCCCATGGTGTGGGATGGCTGACCTCCCCTTCCCCATGTGAGGGAGGTGTCTGCTCGGGCTGGAGCTGGGGCCTGTGTGTGTGTGTGTGTGTGTGTGTGTGTGTGTACACATGAGGTGAGGCCAGTGTGACCCCTATCCCCGTGTGTTCTCTTGGCAGGAGCGTTATCGGCAGGACTGTAACCTCGCAGTGCAGCTGCTCAAGTGCAACAAGTCCCACTTCAGGAACCACAAGTTTGCTGATGTGAGTAGCAGCTCTGCTGCAGGGTGGTGGAGGGGCTCACAGCTGCTCTGTGCCCAGCCCTTACTCCATGCCTGGTCACTCTCCTCTGCAGGTGGGGGAGGGGAAGCTGCCTTGTGTCCCAGTGACCCCTCCCTCCCCTGAGCATCAGGCAAAGGTGTAAGGAGCTCCCAGCCCTCTGTGCAAGGCCTCTGCCTGCTCCTCTTTCAGGCTGGCTCCATTTCACGTCTCAGTCGGGGACTGTTATAAAAAGAGCCTTGAGCTGCCTTTCCAAGGGAGGGAGTGTGGTCTACAGCACAATAGCCTTGAATCCGATAGCCTGTCAGGTGCCTGAAGGCAGCTGGCAGAGGAGCAGGCCTCTCGCTGACCCTTTTGTCTTCTCCCCCTTCGCACTTGGCCATGTGCAAGGCCCGTCCTGCCTACTGAGGGGCCAGATGAACCAGGATGCAGTTGGTCTGGCTCACTGACGCGGCTACCTGTGCCAGTGTTCCCACTCTGTGTGCCCTGGCCCCACCTGTCTGACCGCAGGATCCCTCTTGCAGCAGCCTGTGCCATGGCTCGGGGCCCTGGGAATTTCAAGAGGGGGTCCACAAAGCCCAACTCTAATCTTCCACTGTGGTGCTTGTGTGGCCAGTCAAAGGGCAGCATGGTATTTAACAGGCAGGGTGGAATCGACCTGCTTGCCTGGCTGGCAGTGGCAGGTCCGTGCTCACCCCAGTCCTGCAGCCAGTTTACCCTGGACTTAAGGGGGCTGCCCCCAGGGTGCAGTGAAATGTTTGGCATGCCCTGCGTGTTACTATTCTGGTGTTGAGAGCTCTGAACCAGCAGCTAAACCCTCACTGAGGGGTGGGGATCACCAAGGCCCTGTCCCAGCTGCTGATGCCTCAGTGAGGCAGCTGGACCAGGCGGGGGGAGTCAGCAAGTGCTAGGACAGTCATCGATACTGATCCCAGGGCTGGCTGCCAAGGCAGTGGGGCTGTAATTACTGTGCACTCCCTGGGAGCTGCAGATTCTGCCAGTGGGGGCTGTTCAGTCACTTCTACGCAACCACCAGCTGATTTTCCACTGATCAATAGCCCCTTTGCTTAGCACACACCAGCTAGGCCTCCTCTCCACTCTTTAAGCTATAGGGCTGAAGCCCGTGAGCAGTCTTCCCTTGCTCCCTCTCCCAAATGGGGCCCATTGGTCAGGCTTGGGGCAGGCTCCCATGTGCTCTGAGAGCAGCAGCATCCTGCAGCCAGAAGTTAGAGCTGGGAAAGCTCTGCTAACTCCTGTGGGGCAGGCCTGTTTTGAGGGTGGGGAGGGCAGCATGTATGTCATTGGCTGGGCCATGCCCAGGTGGTGGGGAGCAGATGAGTATGTTAGGGGGTAGGCAAGTGTGGGGTGTTTGCTAGGGCTGGGTGGAGCAGGCAGCATATTGGAGTCTCCCAAGTGCTGCGTGTGGCTCTGTCCCAGCCTCTCCGGGCTCTGCTGAGGCCCTGAGGGGCTGTTTCAGCCTCTGCTTAATGCCCTCTCGCTTTCTCCCTAGCTTCCCTACGAGCTTCAGGACATGGTCAATAAGCACCTGCACAGCACCCAAGAGTCCCCAGGCCCTGGGCAGGAGGCTGCACATACCCTGGCCCCATCTGACGTTGTGCCCACCTCAGTTATTGCCAGAGTCCTGGAGAAGCCAGAGTCACTGGTCCTGAACTCTGCCAAGTCCAGCAGCGGCAGCTGTCCCATGGCTGAGGATGTCTTTGTGCACGTGGACATGAGTGGAGCTCTGCTGGATGCCTGTCCCAGCCCAGGGCTGCCTGGGAAGGAGAGAGGGGAAGTGGGGAAGCAGCAGAACGGGGGCTGCAAGCCACAGAGCAGTGTGGAGAGCCTGTCAGAGGAGGTGCCTGCCTTCGAGAAGCTGAGCCCCTACCCCACGCCCTCCCCTCCCCACCCCATGTACCCAGGGCGTAAGGTGATTGAGTTCTCTGAGGACAAGGTGAGGATCCCAAAGAACAGCCCGCTGCCCAACTGCACCTATGCCACGCGGCAGGCCATCTCCCTGAGCCTGGTGCAGGGCGAGGACGAGAGCAGCGACCGGCACCGGACGCTCCCTAACAGCCCTGTCTCAGAGGGCCGCCACTCAGCCTCCAGCTGCTCCTACCAGCCATCTCCAAAGGCGGCTCGGGAACATGGCTCCTCGCAGAGCAGCCCCTTCAGCAGCCCACCCCAGATCCCCAGCGCCTTCGCCAGCTCGGCCAGCTCGGAGGAGGACCTCCTGGCCAACTGGCAGCGGATGTTTGTGGACAAGGCGCCCCCCACTTCAGAGCAGGTGCTGGTGAGCCGCACCTCCTTCAGCCATGACATGGCCCCGGAGCTCCAGAAGCGATTCAGCCGCTCCATGCAGGAGCTGGGCAGGGCGGCCTCAGCCTACTCGGACGGCGAGGAGTCTGCGCAGAGCTGCAGCTGGACCGTGAGCCGGGACTCGAGCGTGGACACAGACAGCACTGAGTCCCGAGCCCGCAGGAGCCATTTCTCCTCCGACTATGGCATGGACTTCTCCCAGGATGAAGCCCGGAAGCTGCTCCAGGGCAGTGGCGGGGGAACCGCTGAGCCCAGCAGTCCCCCGCCAGAGAAGCACAAGGACTATGTGGACCTGGGCTCACCTGGGAGCCCGGCTGAGGAAAGGGAAATGCTGCTGCAAGCAAGCAAGGAGAGCAGCCCAGGGGGAGCCCTGGAGGAGAGTGGGGAATGCAGGAGCAAGCCTCCCTCAGGGCGGCCACACCGCAGCCCCAAGAGGATGGGTGTCCACCATCTCCATCGCAAAGACAGCCTGACACAGGCCCAGGAGCAAGGCAACCTGCTCAACTGAGGCTTGGCAGGAAGCAGCACCCCAGGGCAGTGCTGTAGCTGCCTCACCACTCACATGGTTGGTGTCCCCGGCACCACACATGCCCCAGGGGGCTGCAGGCTCCGCTCCCACCTTGTATTTATTCTGGTTTTGATATCCTGAGGCGCCAGGATCTTGCTGGCGTTCCGCACCCACCACACTAGAACACACACTTGAGGCCTCGCTCGGCCTGGCATGCATGCCCATGCCTGTGCTCACCACTCATCTGGTGCCTGCCCTCACACTCAATCTTACAGCCCCACCCTGGGGCCCATGCCCTTACTCACCCTGGGGCCTGGGCCTGCCCTCACACTCTCATGCTCACAACCTTGCCCTGGTGCCCATGCCCATGCTCTCATTTTCAGGCTGATGCCCATGGCCCTGGGCGCACTTGTGCTGGTGCCCATGGCTGCTCTGTTCCTATATTTCAACTTGTGCCAACAAGTAGAAACTCTTTGCCCTGGTCTTGTCTGACCCCCGTGAACCCCTGCAGGCTGAGTGGGGCATGAGGGCTGCCCTGGGGGGTGGGTGCTCCTTGCCGCCTGGCCCCCTGCTGTGGGTCAGGAGCATTGAGTTGGGGACAGTTGTTTTGCTATTTTTTGTTCTCCCCTGCTGCCATGTTGATCTCTGTGGAAACCAGCTGGCAGTTGTGGCTGGCTCTCCCTTAAAGCTTCCTCTGCAGATCCCTGCTGCTTAGCTCGTGGGCCTGGCCCAACACGTGGCTCATGCAGAGGCAATGCCCTGGGAGAGCCCCAGTTTCCTCTGCCGTGGGACTGGGCCAGAGCTGCCCCCGGCAGTTGCTCAGCGAGGCTGGCCTGCAGAGTTCCCATGGCAGTGGTTTCTGTGCTGAGGGTTGGATTGTGTTTGTCTCTCCTCATCCCTGGGTGCTGTTGCACTGGCCTGGCTTGTGTTTGGTGCTGATTCTCTGCTCCCGGGTCTTCCTCTCATTTTTCTTCTTTCCAGGCCTTTGCTTTTAAAATGTTTTGTTTTTCTCTTCCTGCATAAATGAACAAAGCAGCTGACAGCCAATCCATTGTCTGCCCAGAGGTCTGGGGTGAGGTCCTGCCCTAGGAGCCTCCGGCTCCCCCTTTCCATCCTGGCCTTTCTACTCCAGCAGAGCCATATGGACTCCAGGGCAGGATTTTACCCCAGGAAAGCAATACATGAAAGATCATAACAAGCTGCCTCTGGGCAGGGCCCCAGCAAGGGCTCTGGGGTGAGAGAGAGAGAGACCCCCTGAGGAGCAGAGCTTATCGCTGCGGATAAGCTCATGGCTCATGACCTCATGGCTCAGCAGTGGCCCTTTGGAGAGGCCCCTGTGCATGTGCACCCCTTCCTCTGGCTGGGTCCCGGGCTGGCTCTGGTGCCCTTCCAAGGCCTCTCCACTGGTGGGGCTGGAGTTGTGTGTTTGATTTTCCTTGTGTTCAGTGTTGGGACGATTTTCCTTTTCAGTGTTTATGTGCTCAGTGTCCCTGGAGCAGGGAAGGGGAGAAGTCGGGAGTGTAGATATTTTATTTGGGAGATAGAGCCCCAGTGTCTAGTTATGAGTTTCCTAACCTGTCCTTGCCTATCTGGATTTTTACCTCTCCACCCCGAAGGTGTAACCCAGCACACTGGCATGGTCCCTGTGCTGCTCCCTTGGGCTGGGGGACTGCCTTCCCTTGGCTGTGGTGGGTTTGAAGCTGGAGCTGTGGTGTCCTCCTTCAGTGAGAGCGAGCTGCTGCTCTGTGCTTCGCTATGTATGGAGGGTGCAGCCTCTCTCTGCAGGAAGAAAGCTCCCATTCAAACTCCCAGCAAGAGATGCTGCGCTGGGGCAGTGTCCCTCCCTAAGCCCCTCCAGTTGTGGCTGGTGGCAGCCAGGGCCAAAACTTTGCTCTCAGCCACAGCCTGGAGGCTGCAGGGCATGTGAAAGCAGGGCTGTCCTTAGGCATATGCAGCATACACAGCTGCGTAGGGCACCATGAAATTTGGGGCACCTAATTGCCCCAAATTTCATGGTGCCCTAGGCAGCTGCATGCCGCATACGCGTGGCAGCACCAGCCCTGGCGACCAGCCCTACTCCCGGCCGGCCCCCCCATGGGCTGCGCCCACTGCAAGGGGCAGGGCCGTCCCTAGGGGGGTATGGCCCCGGACAACTCCCTCCGCCCCACCTCTGACCCAACCCCATTCCACCTCTTCCCTCAGCGACCCTGCACTCACTGGCAGCGGCGAGAAGCGGAGCAACCCGGCCCCAGCCCGCTCTACTCCATCAGCTCCCAGCTGCATTGCTCCGCTTCCTGCCGCCAGTGAGTGCGGGGAGGTTGGGGAAAGGATCGCCCCCCACACTTACCGGTGGCGGGAAGCGGAGTGATGCGGCCCGCTCCGCTTCCCTTGCCCCGGCCCCAGCCGTGTTGCTGGGGTGTGTGTGTGGGGAGTTAGGGAAAGGTTCTCTTCCCCCCCCTCCTCGGACTCACCGGCGCTGGGAAGCTGGGAGCTGGCGGAGTAGAGCAGGCTGGGCCTGGGCTGCTCCACTTCCCGCTGCTGCCGGTGAGTGGGGGATCCCTTCCCCCAAGTGACAGCGCTGGGGCAGGGGAAGCGGAGCGGGCTGCTCCCAGCCCCCCCGCTAATCCCCTGGGCCACTCTGGGCCTGTGGGGTCCCCAAAAGTGCCCTCCCTCAGCTCCTGCCTCCCAGACCCTGGGAGGGGGGAGGAGTCCTGGGGCCCCACACAGCCCCCCTGCGGCGGCGGAGTGGGGGTGGGGGGGCTGCGTAGGGCACCCAAATGGCTAGGGATGGCCCTTTGTGAAAGGAGCTGTTCCCTCTCCTTGTGTCTTGGCCCAGCCTGTGGCTGCTTCCTGTGTGGATAGGTTTGGGCAATCTGGTCACAGTGGCTGCCTGTGCACTTGCCTTGTTCCTGGCCACTCAGCTCAGCGTGGAGCTGGGGCGGAACTCAGTATTTCAGCACAGCTGCCCTAACAAATTGGTGCTAATGGTGGGAGCCTCTCCTCAACCTGCAAGGTACTAATCCTCTGTGTGTGTGCGGGGGGGCTCTGCCCAGCCCAGCTCCTCTCTCTCCTGTAGCCTCCTTGCAGTGCTGAGGTCCAAGCTGCTGTTTCCTCCCACCCCATCTTCATGCCCCAGCCACAGGGCCTCTCCTGTTGATCGGGCTCCTGTACCTTGTCAGCACAGCTTGACTCCAAGCCTCCTGGGCTGTGTGGTGGCCTCACTTGTGTCTTGTGCTGCAAGCTGCTGGGAGCATGTGGCTGGCGGAGGCTGGCCTGGGCTGTGTCTGGTCCTTGAGCTGGTTAGTATAGGTGGGTCTGATCACCTCCATCTCTCCACGAGAGGTGCTTCCCCTCCTGGCTCAACCCAAAGGTCCCTGGTTGCCCTGCAATTGGCTGTCCTGAGCAGTTCAGACCAAAATGGAAACCACCTGATTGTAGAAGCAGTTGGTGTGCTGGTCCCTGTAAGGCAAAAGCTAATCTCCCTTTTGCCTTTCATCACGTCAGGCTAGAAGCAAGGGCAAGGGAATGTCCATAGGCCCCGTCCAGGCCCTGAGGAGCCATTTCCTTTGGAGTGTGACCAGGCAGCAGCAGCAGAGCCCACAAGAGAAATGGTGAGGGGAACGTTGGGCAGCCAGGATAGAAGGAGCAACCTGCTCTGAGGCTGCGTCCATGGGGCATCAGGCCTTTGCCCTCCTTCTTGTGTCTGGCAATACTGGCTCATGGGAGCCCCCCACTTTTCAGTGTCCCAACTCCAGCCTGTTCATCTGCAACTAACATGTTTTTTCTGAGATTTTCAAACTGATGTATATTTTAAAACCAGAAATAAACTATTTTAAAAGTAAGCTGTGGCTGTGGGGTGCTGGGTGGGAGCCAAGAGCAGGTAAATCCTGGTGGCCGGGGGCCCTCTTATGGCAAGCTGCTGTCTCAGAGGTGTGCAGGGTCCTGTGTGCCACCTGCTGGCTCGTCAGGGATAAATTGAGCATATGGCCTGTCTTTTCAGATGACGTCCCGGTTCTTCCTTTCACCATTCAGTACATGTCTGCGCTTTAACTACACAATGTTTGTTCAAGATGTCTCATTGCACAGAGCATCTACTCGGTGCTCAACAGGGATGGGGAAGGAGAGTTTAGAGTGGTGAACAGTGTTGGACTGAAGAGAAGTCAGATGAGCACAGATGCCATGGGAGCTGCTCCATTACTCATAGTTAATGTTGCCAGGTGTTCAGGCTCATTCGGCTCATTAAGTTTCTGGAAGAATTCTCACTCCCAGCAATGTTCGCATGTCATTGACTTAGAAGCTGGCAGTATCAACAGGAGCACACTTTTGTTTAAAGGGTACTTTTGCCTTTTGCATGACTATTCTGTGAAGCTAAACTAGCTGCTTTAAGTGTTGTGGTTTCATATTTTGAAAATGTAGATGCTCTTGCCTCAAAGGCCAGTATCATTTAACCAAAACCTTCCTTGCATTGAGTCCCTGAGACTCAGGAGAGAGGCGTAGGGCTCATGGGAGAAAGTGGCACTGAACACCTCTGGACCTTGTTGGGGCTGGTTGTACCTGTGCTGTAATTCCAGGGCTCAGTCTGGCACCTTTTCTAACTATCCCACATGTGCCAAACTCTGTTGCCAACTCTGTGCTGCTTGGTGATTTTTCTTAAAGCCCCAGCTCCTGGAGCCATGTGATTAGGTGAGACTGGCAGCTTTCATTTAAAAGAGGTGTCTTTCTAACGCTGTGGTTGTGGAGAAAATCTGGCAAATATGACCCACGGGCACCTAAAGGCTCAGAAAGCAAACGGCAAAGAGAAAGAACCCACTGTTTAAATTTTATTATTGTTGATTTTTATGCCAGTCCCATAACTTTGGGGGGGCCTGACTTGTGATTTTTGAATATTTGGTGCTGGTGATGCTATGAACCCCACAGGAAAAGGCTGTTCAAGTCTGAGGGATAAAGGGGCCGCTGAGCTCACACAGTGAGGTTCACTCTAGAGTACCTTAGGAGCTCCCTGGCCAAGACCTGACGGCCAAGCAGAGGAAGACTTGTTTGCCTGCCTCTCCATGTGGTAGCTTGAGCTGATCCAGTGCTGCCTCCCTGATGGGCTCTCCTCCTTTCCCCCCCTTTTTAGTTGTGGTTCCTGCTCCCTTTGTCCCTATAATTATTTATTTTATTGGTGCTTCTGGGAGCAGCTGCTCCTGCTGCCCTTTAATCCTCCAGCCTAATTCTAGCCCTGAAACACAATCTCCCCCCTGCCTGGCTCCAACAAGGTGCAAGGGGCACTTGGCCCACTGTGTGTATCCTGCTGGGCAGGCACTGGCTGGAGCCTTCTCCACAGGGTGCATGCTCCGTGCCAAGTCCCCCACAGCCCTGCCTCCCCAGCAGGGTTCTAACAAGGGACCCAGCCCCCTCCCTCACAGCCTGGGAGATGAGATGCAGAGCTGGGGTTTAGTCTTTGGGCAATGGAGCTGCCTTGTCAAGGCACTGCCCCTGGGCCTAGCCTGGAGGTGGATGACTTACGACTGCCAGTCCTGCTCCTGTGGGGGAAATTAGGGGAGACTCTTACTGTGGGTTTAGTACTGAGGGGGGTAAGAGGAACAGAAGCATGTGGGCCCTGTCTAACGTGAGAGGGAGTGAAGCCCATCTCTTGCACCTTCCACAGGAGGAGCTTTGCAGATATTACGGAATTTAAGTCTGTGGTCATCTAAGGGACCCCCCCCCAGGCTCCCGGCTTCTCAGCCATCATCTCTCTCATGTTTCTTGCCTTCCTGACTGGGGTTTGTCCCAGGCTGTGCAGTTCCCTGCCTGCACTGTGATATCCCCAGCAAGCCAGGCTGCCTCGAAGGCCAGTGTCTGCAGTTTGCTGTCTCTCCAAAGGCTATGAACAGTGTACTAGCCAGCAGTTGTGCGTTACCAAACCGCTCTTGGTAAGAAAGCACGTTCTTAAGGTGAAAGCATTACAGAGAAAACATTAAAAAAATAAAAACCTACACCCATGCTAAAAAGCTTATGAGCACTCACCCTGCCTCTCTGAGAGGTGTCAGCCCTTCCGACCCTTCCATGAGGGTTGGGGGCCCCTCTTGGACCGAAGGGCCTGTCCCTTTGCTGGATCAGGAAGAAGATCCCAAGTCAGTGTAAATTCAAGCTATGTAGCCAAAAGTCCTTCTTTGTCAGGTATGTGGAGACTCCAGTTTTAACTAGTATTTGCGAGCCTCTGCAGCAGGTGATGCCTCTCGGGGGGGGGGGGGGGGGCGGTGTTTACAACCTGCCTGATTTGCCTGAATCCCCACCAACTTGTGTTAGTTCCTGGAGGAGCTGTGGCAGCCTTCCCCCATGAAGGAGAACACAAATCATACAATAATCCTATTCTTTCTCTTAGTGTGGATAGAACCTAGGCATCTGTGCTTCTGCTCTGCCACTGGCTAGTTCAGCTTGGTTGGCTGCAGTGGGGACTAGGTGCACAGTGCATTCGCTACTGTGCAAATCCTGCCTCTCCTAGCCACCCTCCCTCTCAGAAACCTGCCCCCTCTGCAGTGATGCTGCTCGCCACTTCATGCAATGGTCTTTGCCTGGGCAGTGAGGGAAATATTCTAAGCGGCTGCCTAGTGGCTCAGGAGCTTCCCTCCCTCTCCCCCAGTGAGTGGGGAGGAGTGCACGCTGATCTGCAATCAATAGGTGCATCCTCATCACATAACAGCAGCGGGGGGCTCTGGATGGGAAATGGGCACATCACAGCCCAAGCTTTGGTAGTGAGGAGCCAAGCACAATCAACTACTGTGAGCCACTGCCAGCTCTCTGCTTTCCTGGCCCCACTGGCTCCTTCATGGAGCCTGCCTCTGGTTATAATCCCTACCCCCTCCTTGTAGAAAGCCCTGTTTTCCCCCAGCTCCCTCCTGAGAAAGATAGTTGGTGATTCTCACACCCTTCCCGCTTCTCCAGGCTGCCCTGAGCCTCCCTTTGTCAGCTGTGTGTGGGTTTTTGCTGGGGCCCCATTATTCTATTTATCTGAGGTATTTCGATGCCCCCCTCCCATTACCATAGTATTCTGAGCACCTCACAGTCCTTGCTGTATTGATCCTCCCACACCGCTGTAAGGTAGGGCACTGATCGTAGCCCCGTGTCATAGGTGGGGAACTGAGGCACAGGAAGGCTAAGGTTCAAAGGTGCTAAAGATGTTGCGAGTGGCATTTTCCAAAGCAGCTAACTCCCACCGACCCCAACTAGGCACTGCTCTGCAGCTTTAGGACCCCGCATACCTTTACAAGGTGCTTAGGTTCCCTCAACACCCAACCCACGGGCCCAATCTGTCCTGGACAATTCACCGGGGTGACCTCTTCCTTATCTCCAGCTGAACGGTAGATCTCAGGAGTAGGGGGGGGAAGATGGAGGGGGTTGCAGAATGGTGGGCCCCAGTTGCTTCGCTATGCTGCATACAGGAGAACCTCAACCTCTAAGGAAGGGCGAGAGCATCACTGTCCAGTGCAGTGAAGAGGCAGGGGTGTGACGAGTGGTACATGTGTGGCCATGTAGAAGACCCAGACTGCTGTGGTGCTGCTAGCGTGCTGTGGGAGCCTAGGAAGGTGGCTCTGACCCAGGGCCTGGATCAGTCTGGGTGTGTATAAAAACGCAGCTGCATGGCAGTGACAAGAGCAGAGCTGGGAGAATGCTAATGAGCTGATGCTGCCATAGTGCGGCCTTTCCTACCAGGTGTGCAGTGGGGCTCTTCCCAGCACCAGCTTGCCCAGTCTGGGCCTCTGACAGGATCCCACCACATAGGAATGGGTCCCTATGTCCCACAACTCACTGAGCTGCTTGGCCCTCCTTCCCATCCCTCCCCCAAAGCCTTCCTCCAGTGCTGCAGGGCCAGAGCTGAGTGCCCTTCATCAGGCAGACATCAGACATCACCACCACAGGCCCTGCAGGCTGGGAGCTGAGCTGGCACCCAGCCAAGCCAGTCAGGCACTTTGGAGCACTGCTGCCTCCTCGTGGCTCTCCTGGCTTTTGTGGTGTGCTCACTCCCGTGCACTGAGGGCTCTCTGCAGTGCTGGAGCGGGGAAAGGGTGAGCTCTCCATGCCACAGCCAGTTGCAGGTTCATTGTTCTACCAGGATTTGAAGCCAGCTCCAGTCTGAGCCTTTCAAGCTAACCACTCTGCCTGGTTCTCTAGTGCCCGTGCAGGAGGTGCTAGGTTGAGTTCAGATGCGATGGGGCTCTGCCCTGCTGGGTTTTATTATGGAATAAAACCTCTTAAACTGCTCCCGTGCCCCAGCCATTCCAAAGCACTTTACAAATTCAAGTATCAGAGGGGTAGCCGTGTTAGTCTGGATCTGTAACAGCAGCAAAGAGTCCTGTGCATCCGACGAAGTGGTATTCACCCACGAAAGCTCATGCTCCAATACGTCTGTTAGTCTATAAGGTGCCACAGGACTCTTTGCTGCTTTACAAACTCACTGACGCAAAGCTGCCAGCCTGGACTAACAGCACGTGGGAACGCACCATGGGAGGGCAAGACAAGCCATCTCCCAGGGCAGATTCAGGAAGGCAGGCTGGATTCGCACAAGCTGGAATTTGACCTCCCTCCCCACTCTTACATAAATTGCTCCAAGACAAGGAGTAGACCCTTGGTTTTAAGGCTCACCTGAGATACAGCGGCTTCTACAGCACATCGTCCCTTGGCATTGCCCTGGAGTATTGGTGTGGATGTGGCCCAAGGAGCACCTCTGCCTGAATCCCCTTGTCGCACCCTGTAACTGCATCCCTCTGCACTTTCCAGAGGCATTGAGCGAAAGGGCAGCGCACCCCTGCCTGAGTCCCCCTCCCCTCTGCCTGCAGCACCTAGGTTTTCACTGGCCAGCTCTGCCCAGCTCTGCAAGAGCTAGAGTTAGAAGAGCTCCAGGATTAGAGGGACAGGCCCCTGTTACTGCAAGGGCTTTGGCCCTTTCTCACTGTAATTCCCTTCACAGAGATGGGGCTATACAGAATCTGGCTCCGCTTTGATTCCTCGTGGGAGCAAATGCTTCGAAGGTTCCAGCAATGAGTGAGATTTCAGGGCTCTGCTCTCATGGAACAGCAGAGAGCCATGGTACAGACAGGCCTTCTAGCATCTCCTATATACATGCACTGGATCTGGCTCTCTCCCCCAAGGACAGAATCAAGAACTTCTCAGCCCATCCAGCCTGATAGCCAGCGCTGGGTCACGGGAAAGTGGAGACAGAGCAGTAGAGTCTGGCCATGTGGTCTCTGCTCACACACCCTGCCCAGCACCTGCTCCAGGACATACGGGCTCACCCGCTCAATCAACCTCTCCCAGCCCATTCAACGCCCTTCCCTGTCAGTGGGACCAGGAATGATAGAGCCTCTTGCAGCCATGAGCTGTGCCACGTCTGTGACCTTTATAAAACTCTCTTCAAGACACCGGTACAAGCAATAGAAAGAACATCTGTTATACACAAATATATACCTCTGAATAAATACAACCTTCAGCACGTGGGTCAGGAATGTACTGCCAGGAGGGGGAGGCTGTGTGATCTAAACATGCAGTGAGTGGATAAGCACAAGCAGCTGATAGAGCATGTGACACAGACACTCATGTAGATTCACTCAGGCCAGGATCCAAAACTCAGAACCCAAAGGTGGCATGGATGGGACTTGAAGGATGTGAGCGCATAATTGGGGCAGGCCTCCTGGAGGCACGTGGGCTTGGGCACAGCAGGGTATGCACACATACAGCACAGACATTCACCCAGCATGTGTGGTGTGAACACACACACACACACTCCATGCACGCATTGCACATGGCCCACCCATACAGGCAAACATTGCTTTTCTTAGTAGATGCTGCAGGAGTATCCTAGTCACATCTCTGTTTCTGCTAAGAGGCTCTCGCCCAGACCTGATGTCACCAAGACCATCTGGGAGCTGGGATCTGTGGAGCAGATGGGAGAGAGAATGTTAGTCATTTGAGCTGGAGAAGAAGACAGGTCTGGACACCAGGCGCAGAGTCGAGAGTGAGAGAAGGGGACAAAGGACACGAGTGAGGCAGAGCAAATGAGGGCTAAGGAGGAGCTTGGCTAACATGGAAGGAGCCAGAAGCCAGAGAGGATTTTGAGACAGAGAGGTGACCAGATGCACACTCTCTGTGCAACATGGCAGAGTTAATGCTTTCTGGGGGACCTTAAAGTGACTGCCCCAATGCCACTGCGGGGATCCAGATGTATTGTCTCCCAGGGACGCCGTGTGCTCAGGTTACAAAGGACAAGCCAGCCCTGAAAACTCCCCCTGGGATCTGAGAGTCTGTCCATCATCATGAGCACTATGGGTTCTGCTGGCCAAATTGGCCCTTCAGTGACACCTGTGCAATCCCACTGCCTGCAAAGTCTGCCCTCAATCACAACTCCTGTGCTCTCAGAGAGGCTGTACAGGTATAACTGGCTTGAACTTCGCAACCTTTCTGTTGCCAATCCACAAGAAGAGAATCAAGCTCGCTCCCTCCCTTTAGCTGTGCTGGCGCTGCAGGGTTTACAGGAGTAAGCAGCAGATCTGTCCCTAATACACATGGGAACCAAGGGGCCATGTGACCACCAGCACTTGGCACTTTGTTTCCCAGCTGATACCTGGAAAGTCCCGCTCTTCACACTGTCTGAATGGAGGGTTGACATGTAACTTCCCTGGTCAGTTTTAAAGAGGAAGGTGAAGCCGGAAAGCAGATAGGACATACCATTACCTCACCCTCCCCATTGCTCCTGATGGCTCTGGCCAGTACGTGACTGCACAAAGAACCAGCCACTGTTGCCAAAGGAATTCTTCCCCAAACTCAGCTGAGTACCTTGAGGATGGTGTGTATGGAGCTGAACACATATGTATTTCTGTTGAGAAGGCTATTTAATAGCAGACCACCCCATCCTTCTTCCCAAATGCTGGAGTCAGGTTCTTGCACCAGGAAGCATTGGGGTCCACATGTTTTTGGACTAGAGCAGCTGTGCTGGTCTCTATTTGGACAATGAAATTTGGGGGACTTGGTCGAAATATTGATTGGATCTCACAGAATCTGGGTGTTGGAGACAGGTTTTGGGGCACTGCTGCACCGAGATGTGTCCGGGTCCAGATGTTTTTGGTGCATTATGAGCAGCTATACTTGTTCTCTATTTAGACACTGGAATTGGGAGTGGGCAGGAGTGAGCACTGGCCAAAAATTGGCTGGATCCGGGTACTAGTTCCAAGTTTTTGTGGTGCTATGGCATTGGAGTCTGGATTTGTTCGGTGCTTTAGGAGCAGCTATACTAGTTCCTATTTTGATGGGACAACTGGGGAGCTTGGGTTAAACAATGAGCAGGATCTGGGTAGATCTCCTTTTTGCCTTTATCCCTGTTAGTTCTGCTGGATTCCTATCAAACATTGGTATACAATAGCTCACTGGAATCGCTCCAATATCCCTCTCCTTCAAATACAGCCACTGCAGATAGAATATAGTGCTGGTAACCCTCACAAGGTTTACCCCATTCAAATTGGAGGGGAATTTAGGGAAGCAGTCTGGAATGACATGAGCTGGAATTTAGCTGAGACACCAGGGCCAACTCCCCAAGTTTTATGAAAAGACCCATGAGAGCTTTAATATTCATGACTCTGATTTTACGTCTCTGCTGAAAGATGTTAATTCCTTCAGCATCATGCCGGGACACTGGTACTGGGAAGAGCCCACTGAGCCCCACCTCCACTTCTTGCAGAAGCCGGATTGTCCTGGGAGGCTTCCTATAGAAGTACTGACCCAGCCCAACTCTACTTAACTGGTTGATGAGACTTGAAGTCAGTTTGTATTCCAGCCCACAAATGAGGTGGGACCTTGTCCATTTACCAACCCCACAGTGACATGCTCATCCCAGCAGAAAACATCACGGAACCCTCATTCCTGCCAGCCTCCCCAGTCCAGCCTCATCTCCACCTCTCTGGGGTCCCAGAGGTCTTACTGCTCTGGCAGATCCAGGGGTTCTTCTCCCTGGCCGTGACTTCATGAGCCTCATTCTCCTCCTCTTCCTCACCCTCGGAGAGCAGGTCTGAGATCTGCTGCTGCAGCTCAGGACTGATGCTGTTCTCTGCCAGGATCAGCGTCCGCAGGGCTGTTGGGTAATTCTCCACCATGTCCAGCAAGGTCTGAGCAGAACAAGAGCCAGAAGCGGGTAGAGAGGCAGCACAGACAGAAGTCAGATTGACGGGAAAGGGGTTCAGAGCTGCTTTATACTCTCTTCATCCACCCCAACCCGTCCTCGTTTCTTCTCTCTGCCCTCCACTGGCTCTGAGCCCCCCACACCAGCTTTTAGGACACCAAGAACTCTCCACCTGAGACCATTGCCAGGACTTCCTGGCTGTACCCAAGGAGGAAACTACTCCTGCTCTCTCCTACCTGCAAATGTCCCCTGCCACCTCCAGCTGTGTCCCCTGTAAGCCTGAGTCAGACGAGACAGAGAAAATGGGAAATCTCAGTACCATGAGCTGAGCTTCTCAGAGAAGAGACTGCAAAAAAACACTAAGCAGATAATTATCTATAACCTCCTAATCTCAAATCCTACCCGCTCTAAGACTAAACTCCAAGACTTATTCACAAACTTTATTCCTGAAACCAAACCTTCTCCTTCACTTTTCCAGAGAACCAGAGATGCAAAAAATTCTGCTCTTTCGCCCTCCAGTGGCTAGGACTGAGCAGGACCTCTAAGGGCTGAGAGCCATGGGTCAGGGAAAGGAACAGATAGTAACAGTACTTCTAGGTGCAGAGACTGTTCTGAGAAGAGGATCCATTGATGTGGGGGAAGGAAGGAGGTACATCTCAGGGTTGGGGACTCCACTGTTTGTTGACACCTGTGTCCCTCAGATGCAGATGATGCTATATCAGCACCAGACACTCCTTACCTGGGCCGAATGGTTGGTAAGTCCTGTTCCTTCCAAGTCCAGAACCTCCAGGGTGCGACTGGAGGCCACAGCAACAGCCAGCATCCCTGCTACCTGGTCACCTGGAGGAGAAGAAAGCCAGGGGATGTCAGCAGAGTCTGGCTTCACACTGATCATGCATCCACTGGGCCAGGCAGATCATGGGACTACCCTGTCCCAATGCTACCAGCTAATCCCTATGTGCCAAGAACACTTTGGAGGAGGAAGTGAAGGGTTGTTGGTTGTGAAAAGAGACAAGTTGGGGGGGATGGATTGTTAGTTGTGGGCTGTGACTGGCTGTTCTGGGAGTGAACAAGGAGAACTTGAAGGAACATAGTGAAACTGTTTCTCTTACAAGAAGATTTTGTTCATACACAGCACCTTCCATCCACTTACCCAAGGATCTCGGAGCCTCCCGTCATCACCAGTTGGGAAACTCAGGCACAGAGAGGGGAAGTGACTGGCCGCAGGGTCAGAGAGGAAGTCAGTAGTAGAGCCAGGAATAGATCTCAGGAGTCCTGGCTCCCAGCCCTTCTGCTCTGACCACTAGCTCCCACTCCCTCTTAGAGTCAGGAATAGAACCCAGGAGTCTACTGTCCTAGCCAGCAGACATGCTGTCACCCCTTGCAGGGGAACGTTTCTTTTGGGGCTGGCCCCACTGGCAGCCAGTGCCCATGAAGCACTCTCCTGAAAATCCCCAGGAAGGAGGCAGGGGACAGTCACAGGTGGGGCTCCATCAGCTACCATGTTAGGAACTCTTAACACAGAGTAGAAGCACCCAGCCAGCCAGGGTCTCTGCTGGGGTGGGGTGGAGGTGGGGGGATGGGGCAGGGAGGGGAGAGAGAGATGCTTGGCCTAGTTTCCTGGGGCAGGGTGAGGTAGGAGAGCCACATGGCCTGGTCTCTGCCTCACCAGCTGCCAATCCTGCTCCAGCAACACAAGCTGGAGAAGGAGAGTTGGTTTCCATGGCAACCATTGCCAGGCTCTTCTCCATGCTATTATCCAGGGAAGGAGCTGGAGGAAAGGGGGGAGGGGGGCATTTTCCATCTGGCAGGCCAATTGCTCAGGCCTAAGGGATTGGGAATGGGAGGGAGCAGAGGAAGGTTGCCACCTGAGCTGAGGCCTGACACAGGCAAACACAGCTGTGGGACAAGGGGAGCCAAGAGTCCCCGGGGAATGGAGGTGCGGGACACAGTCTTTCCTCTCTAGGTTGCTTGCAGCTGCTATCTCCTCTGTGAAGCATGTTTGATGCATTTCCTGGCAGGACACGTGTCCTCATCACACAAACTATCAGCACAAATGGAACTAACTGGCCCCCAGTCTCAAGCAGAGAACTGAATGGGCTATGAAGAATGAACTCCCCCCTCACTAGGGTGACCACATAACAGGTGTGAAAAATTGGGACACTTTTTTTGTGGGGAGTGGGAGGTATAGTTGCCTATATAAGACAAATCTCCTAATATCTGGTCACCCTAGCCCTCATCTCCAGGGCAAGGAAGAGGCCCAGCAGAAGGGACAGTGTGGAGGAACCTGCATTGCCTTGCCAGTCCCCAGGATGCCCCTGGTCTAGAGTCAGTCTCCAGGGCCACCAGACCAGCACCTTCAGCAGCAGCAAACTCACACAAAGCCTGTCAAGCTAGTAGTTCAGAGCCTCTCACGCCTGTGCCGCTCACCGAGGGGGTTGTAGTCCAGGTTCAACACTCGCACCTGGGAGCTGTGAGCTACTGCAATGGCCAGGCGCCCCCAACCTTTGGCCGTGACACCTGGGTTTGCACTCAATGTTAACTCCTTAAGGCCTGGAGAAGAAAGAGAGAAGCCAATGAACACCCCAAGGGTCCAGACAAGTCACCAAACCTTCCAGAGGAGAGGTTAATTATCTGATTAGCGCTACAACCTGCAGTGTTGCCCCTTCATTTGCTCACAAAAAGCAGTCTCAGCATGGGAGGGGGAGATGGGCAGGACAGGCAGGTACTGAAGCTTGAGTTTCAGGAGGGGTGGCTGCTGTGTCTATTCTGAGCATATACCTGGGGAGGCCTGAGGTCAATAGCTGGTTAGGGTGCTGGGGTGAGAGGGTGGAGACAGAGCCCAGGCCTCAGACTTCATCCCCTGTAAAGAGGAACTTATTCAGCCAGCGGACAGTTAGTCCCTTCCCCATAAAACAGCCACAAGGGATGATCATTCAGTGTTAATTCCCAGGGGAGCCAATGGGGCGAATTTACTGTAAATCCCAGTTCCGGGGCAGGATGGGGAGGGGCGGGGGGGGGAGGAGGAATGTAATGTGCATTGATCTGCATTCACTGTAAATGCACCAATCACAGCTCAGGCTTCACAAATGCAAAATATTAACACCAAATCAGAAGTCCAAGCCTTGCGCCTCCCTCCCCCTAAATTCAAACTCTCCCATCACAAGGCAGCAAACTGGCCACCATTCCCCACAAGCATCGTGCCAATGGAACAGTCCACTGTACCAGGAGCCATGCTCCATTGGACACGGCTCCCTCCCCTTAGAACTACGCAAGGAGGAAGCAGAGTCCTCACCCGGTGCAATGGCTTCTGTACTAAGGGACTGTTCCACTGCACTTACGCTGGGAGGAGAAGCCTCGTGCCATGTCTCAGCAGAGGGAGAAACTTTATGTCCTGCTCCTCTAACAAGTCACAGGCAAAGGACGTTTAGCTTTAAGCCGAGGGGCCTGAGCCATATAGGAGTTCCATTGGCCACTGCATACCCCACAGACCCTTTTGCTTACCTGACTTGGCTCCATCGGGAGGCAGGAGCCCACAGATCAAGTTGATGCCCTCGTCACCCAGCATGCAGTCCCCCAAGTCCAAAGCCACCAGAGAGGGATGGATGGAGAGTGCTGGATTGAGGAGAGCTAGGCCGGCATCTGTCAGGGGGCTCCCATGGAGGCTGTGTGGGTAAAGGCTAGGGATTATTAATGTGCCTTCCTGAGGGCACTGGGGACTGTCTCAGTCGATGGGAACCGAGAAACAGAGGGAACAGGAGGAAGATGCCTCTGCCTGGTGGGGGCAACGCTCCAAAATGCCTAGGGATGCTGTGTCCCTGAATGAGGGAGCTTAGAACAGATTGGTGACAGGTGGTAGAGGTACAGAGACAGTCCTCTCAGCATAGGATGGGAAGCTAGGCTGGGGACTCCAGGGGTGCAGACAACTCCCTCGCAGCATGGACAGACGGGTCTGGGGAATTAAGGATGCAGAGACACCCCCCTTCCAACATAGCAGAGTTTTCAGATATGCCAGGAGAATACAGATGGGAGAGGTGCAGTGGTGGCCTCCTCCCAGCATGGGGCAGGGGGACTTGATGCTTAAAATCAAATACATTTTTTCTCAGATAGGAATTAATTTACAGGACTGAAGAGCAACAGAGTGCCACAGAGGGGTGAGGCAACCCTGTCAGAACAGGCTGGGGGGCAAGCACATCTCCTGACATGGGTGCTCACTGGGGGCAGGGATACTGCACTTCTGGATGGCCACTCTTGGAGGTGGCCCATCTCCATGGCACCAGCAAGGTCTCCCCTACTTACAACAGAGATTGGATGGAGCGGTTTGTCTTCAGGGCTTCTGCCAGTTGCTTGACCCGGTTGATGTTGGACACAATCCCCAGGTTGAGGTTGAGCTGAGCCAAGGAGTGAGATTCCGCTACCCCTCGGCAAATGCGCTCGAAATCCCGGTCAGAAAGCTGGCAACCCCGGAGTGACAGCAGTCGCACCGAGTTCTCCCGCAGGCTCTCACAAATGTCACGGATCTCAGCACTTGATAAAGTCTCCCCAGAGATCTGGATAGACCCCGGCAACATCTTTCACCAGTTTTGGCAGTGAGCAAACACCACAGACACCTGCAGAAGCTGCTGTGCAATCTGGATCTGTGCAGGTAAATAATGTGCAATCTGAATTGGTGCAAATGATTAATGTGCAATCCAGATCAGTGCAGGTGCAATCTGGATTGGTGCAATCAATGTTGGGATCTGCTGTGCAAATCTAATTAGTGTAAAGGATGTTGTGCAGTCTGGATTAGCCCAAGGCTACTGAGCAATCCGGATTGGTGCAGGTAAGTAATGTGCAATATGGTCCTGTGCAAAGGCTGCTGTGCAATCCCAATTCCTGCAAGTAACTCACGTGCAATCTGGAGCTGTGTCGGTGCTGATGTTGTGCAATCGGGTCCGTGCAGCGCTGCTGTGCAACCTCGAGCGGTGCAAGGAAACTATGTGCAATCCAAATAGAAGCAGGTAGATAGTCTCCAATCCTTATAGCGGCTGCAAAATTCGACGCAGTTACGGGTAGAGTCAAGGAGCACGATTCCCGGGATGGGAAAGAGGTGTGCAATCCGCAACGGAGCCGGGTACCGCGGGAGCCGGATCACCAAGAAGGAGGGTCTATATCCAGATCGGAGCCGGATCACCGCATGGGTCACACCGGATTCGGAGGGATCTGAGCCCGACCGCTAATGATACGGGGAGACAGAGCCGCGGAGCCCGTGAGACCGGGGAAGGGGAAGGAAGGGGGCTGCGCTGTCATCCGGCTTCAGAGCCACATCAGGGGCCGGGACCTCCCCGGGCGCGGATCATCCCTACCCCGGTGCCCAGCTCCCTTCCCCCGGCAGGCGGCAGCCAGCCCGGGATCTCTGCGTTACGGCTCTTTCCGCCCGCCGCACCTGCTCTGCTGGAGGCGGGGACTCTGCTGCCGTGGCACCGGGATTCCCGGGGCGGAGCTGGCCGGGCCCCCGGCTGGGCCCGGCTCCCTGTGCACCTTGCTCCGGATCACCGTGTTGCCGAGCCGGAGCGGCTCCTCCCTCGCAGCCCCGGCTCCTCCTACCGGCTCGGCAGAGGCTGTAGCCGCCTGTGCCTGGTGCCAGCCGAGCCCCCTGGGCCAGCGCCGCTGCGGGGATCCGGCTTTGTGTGGGGCCGGCCCGGCGAGGGCTGGCTGGTTCCTATTGCCATAAACCAGCAGCCTCCGCCTCCTCCCCTGCCTGGCTGGGTGCGGGGCAGCAGGTACCTGGCCCCGTGCAAACAGCCTGGGACCGCCCATCCCCCACCCTTTCCTTAGGCCACTTTGCTGCACCTCTATTTTGGGATATATCCCCTCCCCCCCAAATATAGTTAGGGCAGGAGGCCTTGTACCTCACACCCCTCGGCCCATGAAGCCCTTAGTCCCCCTGGGGGCGAGATCCACCCCTTACAATGAGAGGGGGAGGAATTTGCACGCTGTGGTCAGGAGCTTCCAATTCCCACTCCCCTGTTCAGGCCACTGGCCTCTCCAGGCTGGATACCTGGGTTGCAACTCGGGCTTAGGGAAAGGAACCGAACCCTGCTGGGGTATGTCATGTGATTGAACTACAAATGGAGAAGGAGAGACAGCAGGAGAGGGGATTTGCCCAGAGGCCAAGGCCTGGAGCAGCCCTAGTGGCATTAAAGCAGAGCGTGGGAAAGCAAAGAGAAGAGCAGTGGTCCAGGTAATAGAGTCACTGAAGAGGGAATTGCATGGTTTCAAAGGCTGAGGAGATATTCTAGGGTATCATGGGACTAACAGAGCCTTGTCTGAAGCACCCAGTCAAAGGGCCAGGAAATTAATAAGTTCCATGGACATCTGAGAGGGCCAGATGTGTGTAAAAAGGACCCTACTTCCAGGCCAGAGATGAGTGGGGAAGATATTGTGGTGTGTCAAGGAGCTACCCATCAAGTGAGACAACCCCACATGCCAACCCCGGGAGGGTCAAGATGTTGGGCTAGAAATGGGGAGAAAAGAATTTTAAATGGTGCTTTCAGGGCTGCTGCTATCAGAGACATCTTCTTAAGTAGGGACTGGTAGGTGAGTGGAGTTGGTGGTAGGCTGGGGGCCAGCAAGGTGATGTTGGGAACAAAGATGCTGTATTATTCACTGTTAGTAATATTGTTGTGGTACGGGTATAAGTAAAATGCCTGGTATGACATTAGTGAGAGTGCTTGATATAAAACTTTACACTGCAAGGATTAAAACGGAGGGCCTCCACAAGGGACGCCATGAGGGCTGGCTGCAGCAACAGCTTCCAAATGGTGGTTCGGGGGTCCTGTTGACTAGGCACTTTCTCTTTGCTTGGGGAGTTGCAGAGGAGCTGGTTGCAGAGGCCATTGGCTTTAGTCAAATCTCTCTCAGGTTCTTTTGTGTTGTAAGACAGCTAACATCCAGGCCTGCCTGAACTAGCCTCTGTGATCCAGGGCTAGTGACTTTGGGCAAAAGAATTTTCCAAATGGAAGGATGGGCCAGGACACAGGGACAGACGGAGGCCCAATGTCACAGAGACAGAAAGCTAGTTGCTTCTTGTATAAAGATTTTGAGGGATGTCTTAGCCGGGGTGTCTGCAAGTGGAATTGTCCCTGTGAAGGTTTGGGCCACCTGTGTGTAAGGTGATCAAGTTCTATGCACGTGAATTGATCTGCTATTTCAATTAGAAATGGAGGAGAGCCATGCAGAGGGGCATGCCCAGAGGCCAAGGCCTGGGGCTGCGGTGGTGGAACTAAAGCATGGCTTGAAAGGGCAGAGTGGAAGGCACATTTTCTTCTGCACAGCAAAACATATAAGGGAGTCACGTAGTTTCGTAGAATCATAGAAGATTAGGGTTGGAGGAGACCTCAGGAGGTCATCTAGTCCAACCCCCTGCTCAAAGCAGGACCAACCCCAACTAAATCATCCCAGCCAGGGCTTTGTCAGGCCGGGCCTTAAAAACATCTAAGGATGGAGATTCCACCACCTCCCTAGGTAACCCATTCCAGTGCTTCACCACCCTCCTAATTAAATAGTTTTTCCTAATATCCAACCTAGACCTCCCCCACTGCAATTTGAGACTATTGCTCCTTGTTCTGTCATCTGCCATCACTGAGAACAGCCTAGCTCCATCCTCTTTGGAACCCCCCTTCAGGTAGTTGAAGGCTGCTATCAAATCCCCCCTCACTCTTCTCTTCTGTAGACTAAATAAGCCCAGTTCCCTGAGCCTCTCCTCGTAAGTCATGTGCCCCAGCTCCCTAATCATTTTCGTTGCCCTCCACTGGACTCTCTCCAATTTGTCCACATCCTTTCCGTAGTCGGGGGCCCAAAACTGGCTGCAGTACTCTAAATGTGGCCTCACCAATGTTGAATAGAGGGGAATAATCACTTCCCTCGATCTGCTGGCAATGCTCCTACTAATGCAGCCCAATATGCCATTAGCCGTCTTGACAACAAGGGCACACTTCTGACTCATATCCAGCTTCTCGTCCACTGTAATCCCCAGGTCCTTTTCTGCAAAACTGCTGCTTAGCCAGTCGGTCGCCAGCCTGTAGCGGTGCATGGGATTCTTCCGTCCTAAATGCAGGACTCTGCACTTGTCCTTGTTGAACCTCATCAGATCTCTTTTAGTCCAATCCTCCAATGTTTCTAGGTCACTCTGGACCCTATCCCTACCCTCCAGCGTATCTACCTGTCCCCCCAGCTTAATGTCATCTGCAAACTTGCTGAGGGTGCAATCCATCCCATCATACAGATCATTAATAAAGATGTTGAACAAAACCGGCCCCAGGACCGACCCCTGGGGCAGTCCACTTGATACCAGCTGCCAACTAGACATCGAGCCGTTGATCACTACCCATTGAGCCTGACGATCTCAAAGGCTAACGGGGATAATCTAGGGTATCATGGGACTAACAGAGCCTTGGCTGAGGCAGGGAAATGACAGGGGATTGTAGATCCCAGGAGGGTTACTCTGAAAGAAGAGGAGGAGAGGCAGGGTCTGGGGAAGGATTCTGGATAACAGCTGGACACACAGTAGCAATGAAGGGAGTCAGGCAGTTTGCCTACCCCACTAACCCTGTGCCTTTCTTCATCCAGTGGAGAGAGTGAATGAAAGCTGATCAGGGAATGATCTGTCAGAGCAGAGAGGCCTGAGACCTGGGGATTTCTTTGATAAACACTGGAGTGTGTGCTCAGCAACATGGTTCCTGCCCCCAGGGCGCATCATCTGAGTTAGACAGGCCAGGCTCTGCTCACATCCTTTGCTCAGTGCAGGGAGGCAGAAAAGGGGGTTGGGACACATCCCAGCTTTGCTTACCTCAGCAACACTCACTGCACAGGACTTTTCTGGCCCACTCCCATTAAATGAACGAACTAAGTGTGAGCAATGCAGGTGAAGGGGGCCTGACCCCCTTCCATTCACAATGTTCCCCAGGTGCAGATGAGAGGGAGCTGGGAAAGCACCATGCTGAGGTCCCTAAAAGATTTCTATAGCTGGTGGGAAATAGGAAGCAGGGAGACTATGGCTAGATTTCAGCTCAGTATAAATTGCAAAAGAAGCTAGTGGGGTGATGTGAAGATTAGGTTAAACTGCATACGTAGGCAGCTTTCTGCAAAGAGCTAATCCGCTAAGGAAAAGGATTGGGTGCTGTATATAGAAACTCCCAAGCAAAATCCCATCTTGTGAGTAATTAAGGCAGCAAAACCAAGCCCCTGAGCATCAGGCACAGGTGGGGAAGGAGAAAGGAGATGGAAAGTGAGGGAGAAACAGGATCCTGATAAGCATGTTAAGTACCCATTCAACTTTTCTCTTTGGAAGGGAGAAGGGGTCACTGGAGCCAGGGTTTGCATTTCATGAGGTCGCACAAGGCAGCATGTAGAAACCAAAGGGGAGCAGCAGAAAAAGGCAGATAAGGATCTGGGCTCAGGTGACAAGTCCAAGGCCTTAGTGGCAGCACCTAATTTTCTCTGGAGGTGTCAACATCCTGTCTGAATAATCCTTAGCTGTCTTCTAGCACTTTCCAGCCACCACTTTATAGAGGCGGGTGAATATCTGTCTCCCCATTTCACAGAAGATGGGATGGAGATGGAGGCGGTTGATGGGGGCCTAGGTTTTCAAAAGGCTCAAAAACCCAAGCAAGAAGACTCTGTGAAGTAAAGTGGGTGTGGAGAAGTAACTGCATGGGCCCTGGAGCAGGAGAGGCCATTGTGGTGCCAACACTGGCTCCCTGCATCCAGGGATGACAGAACAAGGAGAACAGGGAGTTGCAGAATCTCTTACGTGCTCAGATTAGGTGTCTGAGTGGGAATAAGGCCCTTTGCTGTGTGGTTTGTGAGTAAAATGGCTGTGTGTCAGAGCAGCCAGTAGCTCCAGCGAGAAGAATAGTCAGATAGCGCAGTGCCTCTGGCCAGTGCAGGTTGAAAGGGAGAAGATGTTGCATTCTCCCTCATGATTACCTTCAGGCACCAATTACCCATGTCCCACTAAAAGGGCTATTATTAGAGAGTGGCTCTGGGAAGAGAGCCCCTGGGACATGTCCAACTTCCATTAACTGTAGCAGCCCTGCAGCATCACTTGGAGTGAGTGCTAAACCACTTCTAAGGTCCTGGTGCTGGGATCTGCTTCTCCATATAGTGAGGAACACTTTGAGAGGACAGAGGCTATTAGTTCCAAGCACGATTCCTCTCCTCACCACTCTGTGTGTTTGGGGCATGGGCTGTGAAAACAGCTGGTGCATTGGGCAAGAAGGCCTGGTGGCTAATCCGTTCCTAATCCTGGCCCCAGACCAGATTTAGTGAGCCATAGGGAAGGGGCTTATGTAGCAAAACTTACGCTGCAGACTGTATGTATTGTTCTTTCTTATGCAAAAGCACTGGCTGACCTCCATATGGTTCAGCAGAATATAAAACCCTACTGGGCAGAAAATACCACTGTACACTCACACTAGTGCTCGTAGAATACAAACTGGGACTGGGAAAAGGAATGAAACAAGCCGCACTGCTGCTCTTAGCAGTATGGACAGCAGCGGATGGGGGGGGGGGGGGAGACCTTATGCCAGTTTCTAGTCCCAGACTCAGGTGTGGCACTCCCCAGAGAGCCCTGCACACTGACGCATGGGCTGGGACCCAGACAGTGGGCCTAAGCTGGAGGAACCATTTCTAGGTGTGGAGCGGAGACACGGTTCTTCATCTCTGTGTTGGGAGCCCCGCAGACCCAGTTCTGATGGAGCCTAGCCTACCAAGAAATGCAGTGAGAATCTAGTGTCTGTAGGCCAGCTGGCAGATGGGAATGAATTTTGGGCCCTGCTGAGCTGGCCTGGAATCATCCCAGTGGCCTAGAGCCCAATGGCCTAGAGCTGTCTCTCTCTCCTTCCCCATCTCTAAATCAGTCCTGCTGCATCTGCTCCATTTGGTGTTGGAAGAACCAGCATTCAGGGAAGAATAGGAACAAACTCATTCTAGATTATGAGAGCAGAAGGTGACTAGCTGGAACCTAGGCCCTAGCACTCAAGCCATTAGAAAAAAGGACAGTGGACCAAAGTAAGCCACCCAGAGTACCCAACTCTAAGCCACACAGAGTACCCGACTCTAGACACTGCCGCCAAAGTGATCCTGATTGGGTCATTCTGGATGATCATAAACCCAAATAAGCTGCCCTGAGAAGGGAAGCCAGACAGGCTATTTTGGGACTGAACTTACATTGCAGGGTGTGCGCGCTGTGAGAATGTGCCTGTATCCCTGGGTAGAAGCCTGTGATGAATTGGGGAACCTATGTACAATTTAGGAATTCTGGTTGATATTATGAAGTTCTTACTATGAAAACTGCTGGATCATGAATGCCCCTCTGTCTGTGCATGCGTGGATTCCATCTTTGTTGGTAAGGCTGTGTCACATCTTCCAAAGACTGGGCACAAAAGAGAGTTGTCAACCTTAATGACTGTACTCGGATCACACAATAGTTTTGCTAAAGAGGGTGTCTGAGGGTTGGGAAATTAGTTTGAGCACATTGGTCTGCAGGGAGAAGGTTTGGCGAGTGGAAAGTTACAAAGCTGCACAAAGAGACAGGTGACTAAGCAGCAGAGCTGAGCAAAAATTGTTTGTTAAATAATTTGCCAAAAAGTGCCAGTTTGGTCATTGTGAAATGTGAGTTCAGTAAATAGTTTCAACCAAAACCAAAAAAAAAAAAAAAAATCAGAATGTTTCAGAAATATCAAAATGTTTAATTTTGACCCAACTCAAAGTTCTGCATTTCAATAAAGGCAAGGGAGGCTAGAGTCACAGAATAACCCAGTGGTAGGAGGGAAAAGTCTCCCTTATAACCTGGTCATTAGGGCCCTCACCTGGGTTGGGGGAGATCCTGGTTCAATTTTGCTGTCTGCCTGCTGTAGAGAAGGGGTTTGAACTGAGTTCTCCCACATTACAGGAGCGGTCCCTAGCCATCAGGCTGAGGGATAGTCTGATACGGTGTTTTCTCTGTCTCTCCTTGTCATAGTTGGGACTAGCCCCTTAACAGGGAGTGGACTCAGTCCACCTGTGGCCAGTTAAGTACCTCCTAATAAGGTTAATAGTGGGCACCTCTACCCTATATACAGTCAGGTAGTTCTCATGAAGAAAGGAAGGAAACAGGAAGTACCAGCAAGATGGTCCTCAAGGAAGATGACAGGCTAGCACCCTGGGCTGGGGAAGACAGGTAATCCTGAGCTTAGAAAAGGAACCTGTGGCCAGAGAGAGCCCTGGGAAGTATCATGTGATAAAGGGAGACTGGATGTGTGGTTTATTGATTTTTCTGAGGACTGTACACAAGGGTGTCTTAGGGAGAGGCATTTGAAGAAGGGCACATTTAAAGAGGATCTGTGATTTGTTGATTTGGCTTGGGAGTGTACTTAAAAACAGGCTTGGGAAGTGGAGCTCAGGCCTGGTAGAAGTCCCAAAGGGAATGTTACTTTGGCTGGACTGTTTGGAGTTTAATGGAAAAATTTCCAAAGTCCAATATGGGAATAGGAAGGTTACCCGTGTGCCAATAAACAAGCCAAGCAAGGGTGTAACAACAGTCAGAGACTTATGCAGTTCCTGCTCAGGGAGAAGGGGAGGACATGAGGCAGACCTGGGGCACAGGCACACCCAGCTACAACATGACTGCCTCTGATATTCCTGCTGAAGCTATTTCATTTTTGTTCAGAAACACTGGGACAGGGTGTCCCCAGTCCTAGGTGAGTGCTGTAACTCCCACACTGTTCGCTGTTCCAGGCCAATGGGAGCTGCTGGAAGCAGTAGCCAGTAGGTCCCTCAGCCTGCGTGGCTTCCCACAGCCCCCATTGGCCTGGAGCAGTGAACCGCGGCCAGTGGGAGCCGCAATCGGCCGGACCTGCAGACGGGGCAGGTAAACACACGGGCCCAGCCCGCCAGGGACTTCCCCTAAACAAGCGGCGACCCCAAGTTTGGGAAACACTGATCTAGACCATCCCTGACAGGTGTTTATCCAACCTGTTCTTTAAAATTTCCAGTGACAGGGATTCCACAACCTCTGTAGGTAATTTGTTCCACTACTTAACTACCCACGCAGTAGGAAATTTTTCCTAAAGTCTAACCTAAATCTCCCTTGCTGCAATCTTAAGCCCATTGCTTATCTTCTCAGGGGTTAAAGAGAAGATCACTTTCCTTTATAACAACTCTTTCCATACTTGAAGGCTTATGTCCTTCCCCCCACGCAGTCCACTACAGACTAAACAAACCCAAATTTTTTTTTCAATCTTTCCTCATAAATCATTATCAAGACCTTCAATCACTTTTGTTGCTCCCCTCTGGACTTTCTCCAGTTTGTCCACATCTTTCCCAAAGTGTAATACCCAGAACTGGATGCAAGGCCTCAACTGGAGTATTATCAGTGCTGAGTGGAAGAACTACTTTTCAAGTCTTGCTTAAACATTCCTGGTTTAAAAAAAAAACAAACACATGGGGATTTTTTTTTTTTTTTTGCGCAACAGTATTACTTTGATTAATTTGATTTCCTATAATGCCCATATCCTTTTCTGCAGTACTCCTTCTTAGGCTGTTCTTTCCCATTTTGTATTTGTGGAACTGATTAGTCCTTCCTAACTGTAGTACTCTGCATCTGTCCCTAATTCAGATTATTTCTGTTTGTCAAGATCACTTTGAATGCTGATCCTATCCTAAACTGCTTGCAACCCCTCCCAGCTTGGTATCATCAGAAAACTTTATAAGTGTACTCTCTATGCCATTATCCAAATCATTTATGAAGATAGTGAATAGAACCAGATGCAGGACAGATCCCTGCAGGACCCCACTTGAGATGTCCCATCAGCTTGATTGAGAGCCACTGATAACTGTGTGTGGTTTTCCAGCCAGTTGTGCACCATCCTAGAATAGGCTCATCTAGGAGGTAAATAAGCACCTCTGCCAACAGCTCTGAGCAGGCTCAAGTAGTGCAGTCGCTGGTGGGATGGGTGGGGGAAGCCCTGTCCCATAGAACAAAGCAGGGGGAGGTGACAGAAGAGCAACAGAGGGATCATGAAGGTGGAGGGACAGTGTTCCATGGCCAAGAGTGAAACAGCTTAGTCAGTCTGGCTCTGACAAATAGCAACAAGAAGGGAAGCAGGGTGAGATAAGCCTGCACCTACTAGAAATGGAGAGGAATTGTTTGTGGGGCATGCTGAGGAAGGGGATTCAGTTAAGCAGTGCAACATTCCAGCTGATTCTCAGGGCACCTTTGCTAATGTTGAAGGGTCTTTTGAGTTATTGAATAGTTGCTCAAGGGAAGCCCCCTCACAGGACATTTAAAAATACACTGGATAAAGGCCTAGGGAACAGACTGCAATGCATAATCCTGTTTGGCACTGGGAGGGGAGAGGGAAAGATTAGATGGGACCCAACAAAAAACTCTTACTTCTCTCCCCTGCATGAGCAGGTTCTAACATAAGACATCACTCAGCACCAACATCCATTTAATTCCTCCCTCTTCAGGAGGGGAGCAGAGCACATAGGCTGAGAGTTACAAGAGCAAGCAGAAGGGTTGGGGCAGGAACAACAGAGCTACGAAATCCCAGCTAAGTGTGCAGGAGACTGAGGACAGCTCTGACCAGCACAGATGCAGGCTGGGAAGAGCTGAGTTCCTTAGACACAAGGGGGAGCCCTGCACTCTGCTCCCCAAAAAAGGTGCAGAGAAACCCAAGTCCTGCTCTTTTATCCTTTCCCAGGTAACAGCAGGTGGTTATGACCTAATGGCTCCAGAAGAGGTGAGGGCAGCAAATCAGAGTCCATGAGGCTACAGGGTCAGCGCGATGGCTTTGGCTGTTACGTTCAGTACAGCAGAGGCAACAATGGGGATGTCTCTGGCAACTCTCTGAAAGGGGGGGATGTTGGGTCCTTCTAATGTGTCCAGGATACCTGTGGGGGAGAGTAAAAAGTGAGAGTTAGACACTAAGGGAGAGTGTTTCTGTTCCACTCTGGCCAGGGCACATGCGCAGAGGCGTTGCACATATATGCTGTAGACTGGTGTCGCAGGACAGGCAGCCTTTAGGTTCATATAAACAGTAACACTTCCAGAACAAACCCTGGGGGCACATGGCCAAACAGCTGCACCGAGCAGAGCCTGTCACCTCTGCAGTAGGGCAGGGGGCTGTGTGTCTCTGAAGAGTGGAATACAGAGTCCCTCACCCTCCGGCTGTCAGCCCTAATCCTCTCTGGGGGACCACTGCAGTGTCACATGCTCCCCTGAGATACTTCTAGACACTCTCAGCTAGAGGGAGCCCTCTCTCCATTTGACTTTAGCACCCATCCAGTTGTCCCTCAGGACAGTCCCACAGATCTTGTGTTGCTTTTCATCCTTAGCTATACATACAGAATTTACAGCAGGAGCTGCAGCTGGCAAGGGGTGTGTGGCATCTGTATTTCTCTGCAGTACAAATATGGACCTGGGGTGGCAGGGAACACAAGTACAGACTGAGGCCCTATGCCCCAGGCCTTTTCTGTAACCCCTTTAAAGCAAGTGATTGCTAGGGGAATCCTTTGGAAGATGTTCTTCCCAGCAGATGAGTCTCACACTGTGGGCTTGGAGCCCTTGCTCTGGCAGAGAGACTGAATCCATGACAGGGCAGTGCTGAGTTCCAAAATATGTTAAGCCAGTCTATAAATATCAAGGGTGGGGCCACATCTGCAATACTGTATGTAGTTCTGGTCACCCCATCTCAAACAGGATATTAAAGAGGGTTTAGCGAAGGGTGACAAGAATGATTAGGGCCCTGGAAAAACTCTCATTTGAAGAGACTGGCATTGTTTATAGTTGGAGAGGAGATTATATATATTGAATGGCCTAAACAAGGGAAATCACAAGCATCTGTTCTCCCCGTCTCATAACACAAGAACAAGGGATGTTAATCAAATTCAAAGTGGATAAAAATACTTTTTCATACAATGCATAATTAGACTGTGGAACTGCCTGCCACAGACAGTAAGCGAGACTAAGAATTTAGCAAGATTCAGAAAGGGACTGGACGTTTATATGGATGACAAGAATATCCAGAGTTAACACTTATGCTAACACTTTGGAAGGGCTATTAATTCTTGTGCTTCAAGGCTTATGCCAGTCTCTAGCTATTAGAATGAGACCTAACATAGGCAGCAGATTATCCCACATTAGACCCTCCTCTGAAGCATCTGGTACCGGCCACTGGCAGAGACAGGATTCTAGAGTAGATGGAGCTCACGTCTGTTCACATATGGCAATTCCCTGTGTTATCTGACCCAGAACTGGGCTACAGCTTGGGAAGAACAGAAGGCAGACCCTCAGGATACCCAGTCAATAACCCCAAGCCTAAACAGGTGTTGCCTTCCTGCCCCTTCTCTTACCTTCCACCACCTTGTGATAGGCAAAGTGCAGATAGAGGAGGAAAAGCATGTGCAGAGCAGCCAGGGTTCCACACAGGATGAGCCGCTGGGTATGTCCTACTGTGCGTGACACCAGCACAGCAACCTAGGAAGGGGACACAGGTTAGACAGACAAGGCCCTTGCCTCTGACTTCAGAACCTTGAGCAGGAGATGCACATGGGAGATAGGCCAAGCTGCAAGAGCTTGCTGATCCCTCACCCCCTCTTCAGGCTGATCCCTGTTGCAATCAGGCCTCCAATATCCCTAAACAGAGCTCTTGGGTCGAGTCAGAGGAAATTGGTAAGAGTTGGAAGGTAACAAGTTCAGTGAGCAATAACCTCCTGTCAGTGCTAATGGACCCCAGGAACTCTTTGGGGGAATGGGCATGGACCTCCAGGACTCCCCATCATGCTGCCTGCTACAAGGGAGAGTCAGGCTGCTTCCCATGACATCCCACTCAGTTGTGATGGGAATTACTGCCAGTCCTGCAGCGCAGAAAGCATATCACGCTGCTCTCTCCTCCAGTTCACCAGCAGTGGGGCTCCCAATAGCCTAGTGAGATGCAGATGTTAGCCACTAACGTCAGGGGAGGGAGGAGTGACATTAAGTATGTATCTCTGCAAAAATTACAGCTCTCAAGCCTGCTTAGCAAGAGTCTCTGCTGGGCTGCCCATCCCTTACCATTCGTAGTGTGGAGAGGCCGCCGATCACCAGCCAGAAGATATAGAAGAGGGAGTGGAAGTGGATGTTATAGGTAACAAAGAGGGTGATGCAGTGTCCAAAGAGACCATAACCCTGAAAGGAACAGAATATGTGTGGTAAGAGTGGCAGCCCCGCATGGAGGCACATGAGGTGCACTGGACATGAACAGAAGCAGTTTACTCTGAGCTTACCAAAGCTTCACTAAGTGCACATACACCAGAGAGGTGTGGCAGCCAAGTAGCACACAACCAGCTGTGGCTACTGTGCCGGCTGGAGATATGGCTTCCTGCCTGAGAATGCCAGAGCCTGCTGAGGACTTAGATACCACAGGGCCTGGCTGTGGCAGATGAAGGAAACTAACTTATGTCTAGAGGCAAATGGGAATCTTCGAGTTTCATAGCTGGGCATTGAAAACAGAGAAAGAAACAAGCTGTCAGTCTGGAGCAACTGCCCCTTCCCCTTGTCCCAGGAGAGGGGTCCCAAGCAGGGATAACAGCTTGAGACTCAAAGTAAATTCCTGCCTTACCCCCAAGGGATTGTTCATATGTACACAGAACAGCCACAAATAGAAACCATCAGTTTACCATGATGCAAGGGCTACATTCCCCTCCTCCATGCCCTGTTGGAGCTCTGTGCAGCTACCCTGCACCCCGAGAACCCCGCTCTGAACATACCAGCAGTGACAGCATCTGTACCATGGTGATCTGGGCATTGCACAGGTATGCCAGGAAATAGATGAAGGAGGAGACGCCCAACCAGTAACCGAAGCAAGTGCCAATTGCTGTGCCCATCAGTGTGCCTTCTCTCTGCAGAGAGAGCAAGAAGGTGAAAGGATGGCAGAAAAGACATCACACACAGAACAGTTACCAACCAACCACTACCCACCCTCGGCAGATTTCCCCTTGCCTTTGGTGGATGTTTACCTAATGCCTGACTAGCAGCATCCGGGGGGCATGGACCAGTGATGCAGTGCTAAACTGTATAGTGCAGCAGGCCAGCAGAAGTGATCTCAAATTGGTAACTCAGCCTCCAAAATCTGCCTTGTGTGTGACATCACCATAAGAAAGCCCCCATATCCAACACCTCATCTTTTACCAATACATTTTATTTAACTGAAAAGTTGCATAACAGCAATTGAGACTTCAGCCCTTAGTAATAAATACATGTATCGTATCAACATAAAACATACATAACTCAGTTTACAGTTTGGTGTATAAAAGCTAAGTAGCAAGGCACATCCAAAGCACACATGTGCTTAGTCAAAAAGCCCACTGGCAGCACACATAAGATACAGTTTTTACAACATTAATAATCTCTACAAATGTCAAATTAGGGCAACGCTCACTGGTATTCTCCAGCTACGTTTATTGGGCTGCTCCATAAACCCAATTTAACTGGCTGATCAGTTAATGGCAATGGTTCCCCCCAAGCCCCAACTTAGCCTGACAGCCCCCACACACATCCCAGCAGCCCTGACCATACATGCGACTCCCAGCAGTGCCCAACACCTCAACCCCACTGGCCACAGCCCCCACTCACCTCAATATCCTGGCCCCCCCAACTCCACCACTCCCCATCTCACAACATCCCCACTCACAACTCACCCCACGACCTTTCTGGCCACTCACTGGGAACCTCCAGCACAACACTCCACTTCTGTTCCAAGCTAGGGTGGCTCCTCTCACTCCTGACCATCCTGTCCTGGATTTCAAGTGCCAGAGCACTGCTCTTGACTGCTCCAGCAGCACTATACCCCTGCATTGGTCCATCCACTGCAGTAGGCGCTTTCCCACTGCCCAGATTCCCAGACAGCAGAGAATTGGGTTCTTCTGACCCTGCCAGCCCCAGAGCAATAGGCCCTACCGCACACCAAGGTCCCTTTCACCAACGCATTTCTAAGTCACTCTCAAAACAGAAGCACCCCCTGTAACCAACAGCAGCTCAAAGCCTGGTGCAAACCCTGTCTTGAAACTGAAATGTTCCCTTACAATGATGGTGTCTGATGTCTTCATCCCATGCAACAGGATGGCCACCAATGTGAAGACCAGCATGAGGGGGCCGTAGAGCTCACCTGCAATCTTCTACAAGGGGAGACAGAAAAAGGAGGGGTTTGGTTAGTGCTGCAGGAAGCCAGACCACCTCCAAGCTATATGGGAAGTGCCCTAGACCTAGCTCATACTCTGGTCACTTATTTCAGAGTAGCAGCCGTGTTAGTCTGTATCCGCAAAAAGAACAGGGGTACTTGTGGCACCTTAGAGACTAACAAATTTATTAGAGCGTAAGATTTCGTGGACTACAGCCCACTTCTTCGGATGCATACAGAGTGGAATAAATATTGAGGAGATATATATACACACATACAGAGAGCATATATATATCTCCTCAATATTTATTCCACTCT
>NC_048300.1:61160234-61168464 GCF_013100865.1 Trachemys scripta elegans | reverse complement strand
AAAAAAGAACAGGAGTACTTGTGGCACCTTAGAGACTAACAAATTTATTAGAGCATAAGCTTTCGTGGACTACAGCCCACTTCTTCGGATGCATACAGAGTGGAATAAATATTGAGGAGATATATATATGCTCTCTGTATGTGTATATATATATCTCCTCAATATTTATTCCACTCTGTATGCATCCGAAGAAGTGGGCTGTAGTCCACGAAATCTTACGCTCTAATAAATTTGTTAGTCTCTAAGGTGCCACAAGTACTCCTGTTCTTTTTTCTGGTCACTTACTGACCTGAGCAATTACAGCAAAGGATGGTGATAGGAATCAAAGAGAACCAATCACATGAGTAAGGGTTAAGGGAGGAAGCTGAACTGAGATACTGACTGAGGAGTCAGATCCGGAGCTAGGGTCATGTTTTTCCCCCTGCATGGGGGTCGGGGGATGTGGTTTAATGGAAATTAACCAGGAAATTTTGTTGAGGCACCATACAAGAACTTCTACCACACAACTCATACACAAACATGCATGGAAAAGTGCTTTAACTAATTCATCCATATAGCCCTTTTTTGGGGGCGGGGGTGGAAAGGGAGGCAAAACACAAGGCCACAAAAGGCGTCTGTCAGAGCCCAGCGTTCCCTGCTCTCAGGCCATAGTCAGCTCCAATACAATTAGTGACAGAGTTAGCAAGAGCTGTCTGTAGCACTGTGTCAGCAGCACTTTGCTGACAGGCTTATTGCTTAGCAAACTGACAGCTTGGGAGAGCATTGGAGTTGGGGGTGGAGGCGAGTAGGTGTTGTGTGACTGAGCCAGCTCCGAGAGAGGCATCAAGGGCAGCACTGCCTTAAGAGGGCCGGCCTTATGGTCTCCTTGCTGCCAGTCACAACTGCTGAAACCCCCTCAGGCAAAGGTGTGCAGACTACTGATGGGCATTTCTAACACACTCATCTCCTGAACATCTGATTAAGCGCTCCAATGCCTCAGAAGCCCATTCCCTCAGGATACAGAGCCTTGTGCATCACAGGGGAACTCACCTGGGGAAAATTAATCATCTTCATGGGGATCATGGACTCCAGCAATCTGCACCGCACAAAAGCACAGGAAGATGTCAAGAGCGAGGAAGACAATGAAAAAGTTAACAAGAAACCTGGGAAGTGAGAGATGCTGTATTACATTCCCTGATCTCCTGAGCCAGCGTAACCCCATGTCCTGGGGTCAGATTGGAACCAGTGCTCTAGTGATGTAAGGCTCTATCTCCCTTTCCCTCTGACCCCCAACAGAGCCAGCCAATCCCACTAGCAACCGGAGACCAGACTAGAACCAGTGCCCTTGAGGGGAGAGGATCTGTATTGCAATCCTAGCCCCCTGTGCACAAGCAGATTTCTGAAAAAACTCCTGCCTAGTGTCCTGAGGGCAGGATGGCACCATGGGAAAGTGGGGACCGGAGAGAGACTATCATAGAGGAGACAGCCAAAGCTTTGCCCCTGTGAAAACAACCGTTGTGTAGGACAGATGGAGGTTTAGTGGGGCTCTGCGCTTTCCCCACACAGGATGTGAGATTAGCAACAATGAAAGGCTAAAGGAGCTGCTGGGCTCAGCTCCACAGACCCTGTGTCTTACACTCAGAATGGCACCAATAGGCTACAAATGAAACAACATCCAGCTCACTTAGGGGATGTATTGATGCAACTCTTTAGGGATAAAGAGAGGTAAGTAATTAGAGTATCCCGGAGCCCTTTCCCCCAAAAGCTATCTCCATAGAAAGTCCATAAGCAGAAGTGGACTAATTAGGAGCTATCCAGGCCTTCATTATACAAGAAATAGGGTGGAAGATGCTCCTCACTTTATGGCATGGCTCTTCTGCCTTGTTCAAGTGGCACCTCTACTATGTGTCCCTGCTCCATTATCACGGGGCAGCCCTTCTAAAGCACCTGGTGTATGGGCCACAGCAGTGCATGCAGTTGCTCAAAAGCAGGTGAGAGGCCTGCATGACCTGAGTCATTTGCCCCTCTGCCCAGTTTGCTCACCTGTTCCGAACTTGGATGGGCTCCACATCAAAGTAGGGTCTGAGAATATCAATGTTGGCATAGAGACTGAAGGCCTTCGAGGCTTGTCTCTTACCTGCCTGCCACATCTGGGGAGAGAAATGGGCAACTGTAGCAGACTGAACACTCCTTCTGCAATGCTGCTCTGAGCAGATTCCCCTGGAACCAAAGCACCAGGTGGCTAAATAACCCGAAGGAAACAGAAACATCTTCAGAGAGATCAGCATCCCACCCAAAGCCTGGGAGGAAGTAGGATAAAGGACATCAAAGCCAGAATGGGACTCAGGTTGGAGCACTGGAAAACCCTCCAGGAGATGGGGAACAGAATCCAGGAGAGCACAGGGTCAGTTGGGAAACGGCTACCTGGACCTGAGATGGGATCTGGAGCCCATCATAGCCAGCGCCCCATCCCTTGCAGCTTCCTGCTCACCTGGTCAGCTACTTGTCGGCCCAGCTGGCCCTTAAAACCTTTCATGCCCAGAAACTCTCCATCCTCCTCGTCTGCCGCAGCAGCTTCAGCATCCACGTCCTCCTCCTTCATGCGTTGGTGCATCTCGCCCATGTCCTCGAAGCTGGAGCCAGACGTGTCGTCCATGTTCTCCATGTCGATCACGGCGGAGCCTCCTCCCTGCGCCCAGGGCAGACGGACAGTGAGTCGGGCTCAGAGCCGAGGAGACCCCGTCCCAGCGCTACGGCCCCGCAGGTCCCGTGTTGGTGCCTTCGCCCGAGGAGCAGCGCAGGCGCTGGGCAAGGGGGACCCCGCAGGGGCCCGGCCCCGAGGGGTGACAGCTGCAGGGCTGCCCAGCCGGCCGGTCCCCCAGGCCGCCTCCCCCCGCCAGCCCTGGGCTCCCCAGGCCGGCCCCGCGGCCCGTACCTGCATATTGTCCTCGAAGCCGCCCCACTCCGCGCCGGGCCCGTTCCTAGCGCCGCCGCCTGCCCCCGCCGCCGCGCCCCCGGGCCCCGACATCATCCCCCTCGGCTGGGGGGACAGGGGCCCCCGGCCGCTCCGCGCCTCGCTGGAGGGGCTCGGGGAAGCCTAGTCTGGACCCGGACGTGACGGACCTGGACGTCAGCCGCTCCAACAACTCTGGCCGAGGACGTGGACGCTCCTTTGCTCTCGCGACATTTCGTAATAGCGGCCTGGCCACGACGCCATCTTGGTTGAGGCAGAAAAAGCGAGCGTAAAGGGGCGCCTGGGGGAAGGGTCCGGGCTGGGCCCTGCCATCCAGACAGCGCGCACCCAGCCCAGCTGCTAACGCCTACAAGCACGCGGTAGTAGCAGCGTCTGTTCCCCATGACAGAGCCACACCCAATATGGTGAAGACCAAGTCAGCGCACTACGTCAGCGCCGTCAAAGGGGAAGAAAAGCCTCAGCCCGTATCACGTGACTGAGAGGCGGGGACGTGCAGTGAAAAGTGTGCCTGTTACTGTGTCACGTGCCAGGGGTGCGAACGAAACATGGCGGCGCGCGGCAGCGTGGAGGAGATGCGGAGCCGCGTGATACTTGGGGAGTTCGGGGTCCGCAACGTGAGTGAGTTGGGTCGGGGGGAGCCTCACTCCCGGGCAGTGGGCGGGGTCTAACGGGGGGCGAGTGGGTCACGCTCTGGGTGAGCGGCGTTGGGGGGCACGAGAGGTCCCGGTGGTATCGGCCCCGCCCAGCACCTGCTCTCTGCTCCGCTCCAGGTTCACACCACGGACTTTCCCGGCAACTACCCCGGGTACGACGACGCTTGGGACCAGGCCAAGTTCGAGAAGGTGAGAAGCCGCTGGGGGCCCTGAGCGGGAGAGGGGGGAGCTGAGCGGGGTGAATTGGGGTCTCCTGTGGCTGGTCTCTGCCGCCCATGGCAGGTGACCCCGGGCCTGGCTATGCAGTGCCTGGCTAAGGGACAGGCCCTAGGCTGCCTGGTCACCTGGCAGCAGCTGGCGAGGCTGACTTCCCCCCGCCCCCCCGGAACCCCCAGTGACTCTGCATCCTGCGTCTGCCCTGCAGAATTTCCGGGTGGACGTGATCCACATGGATGAGAACACGCTGGAGTTCGACATGGTGGGGATCGACGCAGCCATCGCCAATGCCTTCCGGCGTATCCTGCTCGCTGAGGTATCCAGCAGGGGCTTCTGGACCTTCATGCCAGGGCTGTCTGAGCCACTGCCAGCCCCATCAAATCCTGTCATATCTGTTTCTCACTGCTAGTCCTGGCTAATGTTGAGCTGCTTTGGGATGAACAAAAATTTATCCCAACCTTCTTGTTCTTTGCCCAGAAGCTACATGATGTTGACTGGTAAAGAAGTCTCAAGGGAGGCTGGCCAGGGTGCTAGCTCCTAGGACTGTCAGAAAGTGAGACCTAGCTCTTGGGAAAGGCAAGATTGTGACTCAGGTATAAAGAAGACAGAAGCCCCAAACTCAGTGAGGTGGAGAATAGGCTCGAAGTGCAGTGAGGCTATTCCATGGATTGCCAAGCTCACAATGTATAGGCTCTGCTCCTGAGAGAGGCAAATAGTCCTTCTGTAAGCTAGGAGAGTTTTGGGGGGTGTATAAGAGACCATCAGCAGAAGCTGATGCATTTTCTGGGATAAGTGTAGTCCAGCTGCTAGTAGCTGTTAAACAGCCCCCCCCCCAAGATCCTATGCACAGATCTGTCCCCCAAGCACAGGGCCAAGTTCTACAACTGCTCATATGGGGTAAAGCAAATCCTATTAAGATCAATGGTAACACTCAAGTGAGTAGAAGAGAGAAGATACAGGATCCTCATCTAGATCCCTCCTTTAGTAATGGTGTCTATGAAGAGCAAGAGTTAATCAGACTCCAAAGAGGGTGGGGGTTGAGCAAGAAAACTTCTGGCTGGGTATTAGGGAATGGTGGTTAGCAAATAGCACGTGGCTGGGGTACTGCCTGCCTGATTTGCTCTGTCTCCTTCTCCCTCAGGTGCCGACGATGGCTGTAGAGAAGGTCTTTGTGTACAACAACACGTCCATCGTGCAGGATGAGATCCTGGCCCATCGCTTGGGCCTCATCCCCATCCGAGCAGACCCACGCCTCTTTGAATATAAGAACCAAGGTGAGAGTCTGTGCAGGGGAATTCTATGATAAATGGAAATATTGGAGGCTGCTCCGAAGTGAAACCAGTGCCAGATGGATTAAGTAAATCTGCAGGTCCAGGCAGGACTCATTCAGCTTTCCCCATCCCTTTGTAGGTGATGAGGAAGGCACAGAAATTGACACGCTGCAGTTCCAGCTGAAGATCAAATGCAGCCGGAACCCTCACTCAGCCAAGGAGTCATCTGACCCCAATGAGCTCTACATTAATCACAAAGGTAAAACTATTCTGTTCTGGAAGTAAATTCTCCCCTTCCCCAAGTGGATAGGGACTTTGTTGACCCTAATGAGCTCTACCTCTACCAGAAAGAGAACTTCTTCTTCGAGTGCTTGCTCATATCCATTCCATTAGGTGTGCGCGCGCTGCGTGCACGATCGTCGGAAGATTTTCTACCCTAGCAACACCGGCGGGTCGGCTGTGGAGCCCCCTAGAGTGGCGCCTTCATGGCGCTGAATATATACCCCAGCCGACCTGGCGCCCCCTCAGTTCCTTCTTACCGCCCCTGACGGTCGTTGGAACTGTGGAGCGCGGCAGAGCTGTTCTCCACTCTCCCTAGCTTAGTTACTTATTCGCAGTTATAGTTATAGTTATAGTGTTAATAGTTAAATAGTTTTTAAAAGTTGTTCTAGTTATTATAGTAGTTCAGGGGATTAAGGGGGTCGTCTCCCCCTTTCTCCCCCGGCCGCGGGCCCGGGCTCATGCCCAACGCTCCCGGCTTCAAGCAGTGCGCCTCCTGCGCTAAGCCTATGCCCACGAGCGACCCGCACGACTCCTGTCTGAAGTGCCTGGGAGAGTCCCATCAAACAGATAAGTGCAAGATCTGTAAGGCCTTCAGACCAAGGACCAAGAAAGAGCGGGACTTTCGGCTCCGGCAACTCCTGATGGAGGCGGCACTTAGTCCGGACGCTCCCTCTACAAGCCAGATCCCGGCACCTAGCGCCTCGGTGCGCAGTGCCCCGGCGGCACCGGCCATGCCGACCACGCGAGTGGCGTCGGACAAGCCTCCCCAGCACCGGACCTCGTCGGCACCGCAAGCACAGCAAGTGCCTCGACGCCGGTCATTATCCCCGGGGCATAAAAAAGCCCATAAGACGGGGGCCTCCGTGCCGAAGACGCCGGCTCCCCCAGTGCCGGGGGTAGAGCCGAGTCCGCCGGTGGAGCACCGAAAACAGGTGCCTCCAGCACTGTCGACTCCGGCGCCGAGGCCGTTGAGTCCGGTGCAGATAGCGTCTCCACCGAGACCGGCGGTGATACAGTGCCTCCCGTCGACTCCAGAGACCTTTGCGGCGGCGAGAGACTTGATAGCTCTCACGGAGCCGGCACCGCCTCAACCACCGGCACCGACGGCACCGTTGACTCGCCCGGTCCAGTCGAGGGGGAAACCTGCCTTGATGCGCCCTCCATCGCAAGGGCTGGAACCTCGGCACCGGTCCAGGTCCCGAAGCAGGTCCCCACGCCGCTCGCAGTCCCGGTGCCGAATATCACCTCGGCACCGGTCGTACTCGCGGCCAAGATCTTCGTCGCGGCACCGCTCTACGTCTCGGCACCGCTATGATCGTCGGCACCGATCAACGTCGAGACGTAGTTCTCGGCACCGCTACGGTCGACGCTCGACGTCGAGAGGCCGCTCCCGGCACCGGGCATACTCCAGGTCCTCGTCGAGGTCCAGATCCGGCTCCCGGCACCGACGAGGTCATCGGCACCGATCGCGGTCCCGGCACCGTTCGCCGGCACCGCGTAGAGATAGATCATCTCCGGACCGGCACTGCAGCCCACGGGAATCGTTTCGACTCGCTCGGCACCGCCATGGCCATCAAGATCGGTGTCTCGCTCCTCGGAGGACCTGTCGAGATCGGCATACCCCCCTCAAGGGCAAGCCGAGGAACAGGACTTGGGCCATTGGCAGGAGATAACAGAGGACCATTCTCATGGCCCATCTCACTGGTCGTTTTGGACCCCGTGGGCATACCACCAGGAGCAAGGGGCTCCAATACCCTCGACCTCTCGCTCGGGTCACTCCGTTAGAAGGGCCCCGGAGTCCACCATCTCTCGGCCTCCGCCAGGGGACATGGAGGCTTCCGTGTCCGCGCCACCCGACGCCCTGGACCCAAGCACAGGTGATGCTCCGGCCCAGGAGCAGGGGGACCAGGACCCTCCCTTGGATCCTGTACCACCGGAGGCATCTTCCTCTTCCTCTCCGGATGAGGCAGTGGCGGGCACATCATGCACAGGTCCACCTCCAATAGATCTTCGGGCTCACCAGGATCTCCTGCGTAGGATGGCCCGTAATATGGACCTGCAGGCGGAGGAGATAGTGGAGGTGCAGGACCCTATCGTGAATATCCTCGGAGCGGATGCCCCATCGAGGGTGGCGTTACCCCTGATCCGCACGATACAGGCCAATGCAGCTACGATATGGCAAACTCCTGCCTCTATCCCACCCACAGCGAGAGGGGTGGAAAGGAAATACTTTGTCCCGTCTAAAGACTACGGGTACTTGTATACCCACCCCCAGCCGTGTTCACTGGTGGTGGCATCAGTGAACGCAAGAGAGCGCCACGGTCAGCAGGCTGCAGCGCCTAAATCAAAGGAGGCTAAGCGACTCGATTTGTTTGGCCGTAAAGTTTACTCAGCCGGAGGGCTGCAACTTAGAGCGGCGAACCAGCAGGCGCTCCTGAGCCGCTACAACTTTAACTCCTGGAACTCTATGGGGAAGTTTAAGGAGTTGGTTCCCCAAGAGTCCAGGGAGGAGTTTGGAGCCATGGTAGAGGAGGGTAAGAAGGTGGCTCGGACCTCCTTACAGACCTCCTTGGACATAGCGGACTCTGCTGCGAGAACCCTGGCATCAGGTATCGCTATGCGGAGGATCTCCTGGCTCCAGGTTTCAGGTTTGCCTCAGGAACTGCAACAAACCCTGCAGGATCTGCCCTTCGAAGGACAAGGGTTGTTTTCAGAAAAGACGGACTCTCGCCTGCAGAGCCTCAAGGACTCCAGGACAATCATGCGTTCCCTGGGGATGCATGTTGCGGGCCTTCAGCGCAGGCCATTTAGGCCGCAACCTCAGCGCTTCTACCCCCCCCCCCCCCCCCCCCCCC